>NC_051188.1:122074125-122153554 GCF_015220075.1 Falco rusticolus
AGCGCTAGGAGAAGAACCCAGAGACTTCTCCCCGACCAGTTAAATACGTAGTGGCCCGTACGGGGATCGAACCCGCGACCTTGGCGTTATTAGCACCACGCTCTAACCAGCTGAGCTAACCGGCCGCCCGGTTCAACACCGGCCAGCGCTCCTGGTCACGACCCTCACGCGGGGTGGTAGTGGCAGTGACAGACGTTCCTGCCCCGCATAGAGACACTAACCGGGGATCACCCCGCGTGTCCCTGGTGCACCTTACCCCGCCGCTGGCCCACGGTCCGCGCTGCGGAACTGACGCCCGCTCCAACCACCGTGTCGACAGTCGACACGGCCCCACGGCTGTCCGGGCTCAAAACGGCGTCCTATTGATCGGCCGACAGGAAAAAAAGTAGTTGTCAGGAGTGGGATTCGAACCCACGCCTCCAGGGGAGACTGCGACCTGAACGCAGCGCCTTAGACCGCTCGGCCATCCTGACTGTTACAAGAGGTTGCCAGCCGGCCCCCTTGGATTCTACCGCAGAGCCGTCCCACTGCGTCTGCCCTGAACAGCATCTTTGCTCCCGACCCCCGAAGGCTAGAGCCGGCAGCAAGGGGACGCTCACAGTAGAGGGGGTGCAGCACAGCCTCCTGCGTTTGCTCCCACGTATGAACTGCCCCACACCAACACCACCCCCAAACGCCACTGGGCAGGGCCAGGCGCGGTTCTGTCCCATCCAGGGGAAGGGCCCTCGCGGCTGCAGGACACCACCCAGCCTCACAGGAGCGCAGCAGCCGCGGCAGCGCTCGTCCCTTAGCGCTGAGCCGGTAGCAGCGGGGTTTGCCCCGCTTTACTGCTATTGAGCCTGCAGAGGATTTCAGAGGAAAAAGAAGCCCTGGTCTTAAATAGCAAAGTTGTTTCTTTGTACCAGATCAAGGCCCTCATATTTCATATCACAGGAAGATGCGAATACCTTGTTACATACAGGCTAACATTAATTTACTGGTTTGATATATACATTTTTTGATATTTACATTTGAGAGACATACAGTTCCAAAGGTAAGGGTGCAAACCAAAGTGAAACCTCTTCCCACCCCAGGCCCCCAAAAGATTCCTTTAAAAATTTGACACTGAATAGTTTACCCTTTCCAAAGATGGTATCTAGAGGTACAATACCAGACCTTCATCACTCCTCTGAACTAAGCTGAATGTCACCTCATGGCCCATCAGTTATTTGAGTTTCCTAATAAAGGCTTAAGCTCTATATGAAGCTTTCTTCAGGAAAAATAGAAAAAAAATTAACGCCTCAGTAATACCCTGTACACCTAACAGTTACACTACATTGAGACTACAGTTACATTTAGCCAAAGGAATACATGCAGAACAAAGGGATAATGTGTCCAAGATTTGATTTAAATACACCTTAAATAGCAAAGCCTACTAGGCTAACAGTAGCTCCAAGGAAAGGGAGAGGAGCTCAAACCAGAGTGCATGTGAACTCCAGAGAAGAAACTATAACCCAAATTTGCTCATGTAAACATCCAAAATAACTTTGGAAAGTTAGTCCATGGCTTCCTGTTTTATGGAAGTAGACAAGGTTTTACAGGTTTTCCAGAAAACCAGTATAGCTCACTGCTTATTGCCTCACTATGTTCCCTAAACTGAGATTATGGTTACATTGCCCAAGTTGCAGAGCCTTCCTTGGTTCTGTGGGCTGCTCAAGACCCTTCCAACCACAGTTGAATTTACAGGAGAGAATATACACACAAAATACAAATTACTATTTTAGTGCCCCCCTAACCCTTGTATCTGTGCAATAAATTTGAATAACCCCACAGTTTTGCTTGCACACTATGCCAAAGCAGGTAAGGGAAATGACTAACACAGCTGCATCACACACTACCAGGACACTGCTGTACTAATGTGAACCACTGATCTGCAAATAGATCCCTCCCTTCACTGAAAAGGCTACCAAATGCTATATTATCTTATTCCATGAGGAAGGACCATTCAGGAACAAACATCTAGTTTCTTACCAGCACTCTAGCTTGCCGTGCTCTACCACTTAGTATTAGAAATAAATTCTTCAAAGGCCCTCATTTGGTATAGAACTTACGGGAACTGTGCCAAATCCCAGAGAAGTAATGCAATCAGTATGAAACCAGAATATGCAATGGATATGTCCAGACACACAGAGGAAGACTGAAGCAGGGAAGATGCACTACCAATTAAAAAAATTTGCCTAGAAACTTCACTCATCTGCACATACCACTTGCAATAGGAGAGAGAACACAAACCATTAATCAAGGACTTGCAACTCATCTACTATTAAAAAAATGGGAGCATCTTCTAAGGAAGAACAATCTACACATCAAAAGGTTCACACCAAGGAAGGCTTACACTATTTAATACTCTGGAGAAAAAAAAAAAACCCAAACCCAAAACCCAAATACACAACACCACAACAATCAGAAATTTGGGTTCTGTTTCACAGGAACATAACAAATTACCTCCCTGCTTGAATAAATATTTTTAGCAGAGTAGAGAAGTGTTTCTTCCCTTATATCTAAGAAGTCCTCATAAGGAACAAAAGAGAAAAAAATCAAGTATTCCTAAATCCTTCCTTAATTTTATTACTTCTATTTTCTAAAATTTACACAGTCTTCTTACAGCATTGTGCTTATAGCTTTTTTTTTTTCCCCACTTGCTTGATGCCCACTCAACCTCACTACTCAACCTCTGAACTTAGTTTCACTTGTTTATCTCCTGTCCTGAAGAGGAAAGTTTCCCAACTGAAAAGCATACACAGAAAACCAAGAAACAAGCAAGTGTTTGTTATTAGTATTTACTCAAAATTGTTTTATTAACCTTTGGATACACAATTCAATTTCAGCATTAAAACAAATTCCTGAAGTTGGTAACTTCTCCTCCTGGAAGAGTCACAAAAACGTAGTTATTTATTCAAAACAAATGAACCACTTTAAAACAGCAGTCCTTTGTCAAAGTCTGCACAAAGTTACTTGCAGGTATAAAATGACTTTCCATTGTGTATTGTAAAGGATAATTAGATGCCAAAGAGATTCCTGAGGTCAGCCAGAGTGAGCTTAGTGAAGACCTCCCCTTTGCCTGACAGCACCTGCTGAGCAAGAGCTTTCTTCCTCCTTTGGAGTTGCATGATCTTTTCTTCTACTGTTCCTTCACAGACAAACCTAAAAAACCAACCAAACAACAAAAATCCCTAAAAGACCACCACCACAAAACCAACCACAAAGCCACATCACCACAACTGCTAGGAAAAAGCATCAGTATTATACAAGCACTTCCCCAGTAGATTTCCAAAGACTTGTCTCACTTAAAAATTAACAGCCTATTATGTGACTGACAATCTATCTGTGCACAGAACACAGCAGTTTTAATATCCAGATATCATAACATTTCAAATAAAAGCCTGATGCGCTTTAGGCCTCAGCTGTGGTCATCTGAAGCAACAGTAATCCTGTGACAAAATCCTGCGATGATTGTTTGATAACTTATGGCACCCATTACACTAAAAACATCATACACAAAATAGTATTTTTGATTCCAGTTTCTTTGAGAGTTTGCTGTATGTTTACAATAACTAAGCTAACTTTTCAGTATTTACAGATGCTTTTCTGAAAGTGAAGTCTGTCACTTATTATTAGTGCTCCCCATGTTAGTGATGTTAGAAACATCCAGGCTTAGGGAGCACAGTGAAAAATCTCCACTCAAGAGAAATGGTTTGGCGCCCAGATTGTTCTCAGGAACAAACAGAACATTCCCACTAAACCACAGACTGAAAAACAATAAATCACTGCTAGCTATTGTGACAGCAACATGCAGGCAAGTGCCACACGGACCACACACAAAAAAATGTTTGTATCTGTGCCTAAATCCCAATGCCACCATCAGACCTTGTCTGTTCACCTAAAGCTAGGTACAAGCCTCAAACCAATGCCTTGTCTCACAAACTAAAGCCAGACAGTACATAAGCAGCAACAGCATCATTTACTGCTAAGGAAAAATCCTGACCTGTGTATCACAACATCCTTCCGCTGCCCTACTCGGTAAATGCGGTCACATGCCTGGTCCTCCAGAGCCGGATTCCTGCAAGGTGAAAAAAATCCCCATAAACAAAGCCACCCACATAAACATTTAAGGGTTTATGTCCAGGAATAATCAAAACATCGAAGCCTCTGCACCTATCCTGTTCTCTTTCTCTGTAGAACTAAATCTGCTCCCAGGTTACCTTAGGTTTACTAGCTTGATTACAAATATTCATCCTGACTGTATTTTCCTTTGCCCTTGGTAGAAGTATGCTACAACTCCACACAAAGTCAGCTGTACGCATTAGACCACTGTTACACATAGCCCTGTATTTCTACTCAGGGAAATCAGAGCTCCTCATGAGGAAAGAGGAGAGCAAAGCAGGAAGGCAAAATCCATTGAAAGAGGCCTTCACTCAATATTTACGTAAGAAATGGTTCTGTTAGACACAGAGGGAATACTTGGTGTAACTTCCATATTATAGAAACATTTCTTCTTAATGCTGCTACGCAGCAGCTGGTTTTGTACTGAAGCACATTAGTTTGCTTTGTAAGTTACCATGAGCAACATTTAATTTAAAAAAACCCCTGTGATTCTGACTTTGATGGGAGACAACATAAGTATTAGGACCTCATATGCACCATTTTCATAGCCCTGTAAAATCCCAAGGTACACTGGCTACACCTGATTATCAACTATGCTCAACACGATTTGTGTTTCAAGACAAATTAGCTGTATGCATTACTGTACCATTTTTATTCCTGTAAGATATTAAGACAGGGACTGCCAGGTGCCCAGTATCCTTTTATGATACAGACTGCATACTTGCTTCTTTGGATTGCTGTTACCCGCCTCCATTTTTTTTTTTTTTTACCCCTACAGAACTGTATATCACGGTGGTGAGCACTGGATTGGCAAAGCAGAGTGCCTTGAAGTAAGGCTATAGTAAAAACACTTTTCCACAACTAACCATTAGCCCTTACTCTCAGCTAAACACTTCCCTCCTAACCCAGTTGTATCAGACATCAAAATACATGTGATAATAGAGCAAGCAGCACAACCTACATATCTCCTCAGTGATGGAACTTTTATTTCTCTTTACCAGTGCATGTCAAGGAGAAAGAGATTGTTTCCTCCAGTCAAGTTCAAGCCGATGCCTCCAGCCAGCAATGAAACCAACATCACCTTCAAAGGCCAAAAGAGAGTTAAGGAGCCTGTTTCCAGAAAAGTAATGCTTCATATACTCCACATATTCATTTGCACATATTTTTATTAGATGTGTATATTATGTATTTGGGAGCTTGCCAGATGTTACTTGATGAGGCACAGAAAACTGGACATGGAAGTTATGGCCCAGAGAGGCAAGCCTACCATCCCATATGCATTACACTGATACATTTTTACAGGCTAGAGAAAGGACTGGAAAGTTCAGACTATCTCCACATCCCACCCAAACGATCAACCTCTTTTGATCAAAGCCTGTTGCCAACAATGGGATCAATCAGCACCAACTCTAAGTTAACAATAACTATTACTTAAACACAGGCAAATGGACTGATATGGCCTCGTACTCCTTCCACTTTGTTTCCACATAACCTAGTAGTCAGAAAAGGATGAGTAGCTGGGGAGGAAGGGGGATATAAGCAGATCAATTTAGAGACTTCTTGTACAGCAGGAAAAGAACTCAATTAAGGACAGAGACACTTGATATATATATATGTATTTCTCAGTTTCATGATAGGATACCTTAAAACCCTGATCTTGTTTAAGGGGTCAGCTATTCATATAGCTGGCAGAAGTCTTCCTTTAAGTTCAAAGCTAGAAGGAGAAATATACCTATTTTGTAGACAGCAGTTTGTTCGAGAAATCTCGCAAAGAAAACAAGCTGATGTAACACATTCGGCCCTTTCAGTCACAGATCCATCCTCAGATGAGACAGCCTGTCCCTGCCTCAATCACAGGAACAGTGTCCAGATGAAAGCATAATCACTATGAACAATTAATTTGGATGTCTTTAGTCACCTAGCAAGTTTCCTTCCCTTGGCCAAAATTTCAAGCTAGAAGCTATTTCCAAGAGCAGCCAACACACTGTAGTTCACCAGTGTTTAAAACACACACCCCTCCCGCCAAAACCCCAACAACTCAAAAGTGATACTCATCACATGAGGCCATCTTATTTTGGACATGTACAAAACCATGACTTGTCTTGCCCCAGTCCCAATCTTCCTATCTTTATACCATGGTGAGATATGTTCTTGTTTATTTCAGCCTCACTCAGATTCAACTGTCATCAGCTTTTCTCAGAAAGATCAGTCTTGTAAAAAGCATCTAACATGTTGGAAAACAGCAATAAAGTCTTACAGGCTACTTGGCAAACAGGTGATACTCAGAAAGAAACACCTTCCAATGCAGATGCATGAGCTGGAAACAAGCAACTTGCTCCAAGTAGAGCCAACTGCCCCCATATCTTCCATGCTACTGTCTGGCAACAACATCTTTGAGCACACCAAAGATTTGGACAGCCTTTGAAGTAGTTTTGAAGTCAGATGATCTCAATACAGAAAGTTAAGATCAAAAGGAGCTTTTTAGCAGCTGCTCCTGTCCATTATAATATGTACTTTTATACAGCTACCTCTTTCCCTGCTGATCTTGGCACCTAGAGGTCAAAATGAAAGTGGCACCAGTAAATGGAATCAGGAAGTCAGCTATCACAGCTGCTCATAGTAGCACTAATAACTGTTTTCCTGCCCTGACTGCATACCTGAGGCCCTTTGGGATTGTTATTGAACTCTTCTATCACATCCATTCTCTGTTTAGGATTGACAGAGCCATCCACTGTTGCATACTTCAGCCCTAGTTGCTGGAGGTGCACAGCCACAACTTTCAACAGACTCGTCCACTGAGAGACAACAACACTAGGGAGACAGAACAGGGAGTTTAGAACAAGTTCTGTGTGTACTGTAGTAGTCTGGTTGTTGCAGCGTCTCACCCAAGAGAAGACAATGATTCAGGCACTCTTCCCCACTGCAAACTGGAGCAAAGTCCCTTCCCAATTCAGAAACAGATTCACCTGTAGGTGTAGTGGTAGAACCTGCTATGGAAGGCTAATATCCAATAAACTTTAGACAAATTAAGTCTATAACTTTCACCTCTGGTTTTGGTTTTTTACATCACCACCATCCAATCACAATTCTGATGTTTCTCTGCAAAGTGAATCAAATAGCAACACCAAACTTTGATTTCCCCCAGGCCTCTACCTCCCCACATTTATTGGATTAAACAGTTTGGGAGGCAATAATTTGTTTGCTAGCTTCTTGGTAGGGAACAAAATCAGTGTTGGTGTTCCCATTCTTATAGTGGGAATGGTCTTTGCAAGAGACTTTGGAAAAAATCTTTCTAAATTTGGTGCAACTCCAGAGTCACCCAAGAACAGGACTTCCCTTCCAACCCACCCCCAACACAACACAGATGTAACTACCTTGCAGCCATATACCTGTAAAATATTGTAGAATGCACCTACAAACAGAAACTCTGTAACACTGCCATCTGGTGCAGAGTGAAGAGAGAGAACTTGCACAATGAGAGCTGCAGGACTTCAGCAACACTGAAGTCCTCTGATCAACAGGTTCCTTTTTGCAAACAGGTTCAGTTTTAATCACTGCTTTGTTCCTCCACTTACTTTGGGTGGTGAGGTGGGTTGCAGAGCAGAGGGCAGATACTTCTCAGCACAACCAAATTATTTCCAGCTCTGGTTTTGGAGAAGAGAGGCCTCCTGGGCCTCAAGGCCTGACACTTGTCACACAACCCCTTACATTTACACTTGCCTACATCTTAAACTACATTTCTGTCTTCATTTTTTTCCCCCCTTTTCCTCAAAATCCACTTTCAACTACTGCAGTACTGCCACCATTTTGGAGTTTTGTATTCAATTATTTTAAACTATTTCTGCTGCTGTCAAGAGACATGCTTTTCTCAATCACTATGACTAAAGTAGAGGACATGCTTACCGACCTTTTCTGAGGCTCTGAGTGACTCAGAGTAGTTTTCAGTTCAGCCAGGAGGTGGGCTATCTGCGAGGGGGGGGAAGGAAAGAAAAAAAAAAAAAGAAAAGGTTAGTCTGCTTGCTGTCATAACCCAGCTCATGCTTGAATATTCTTCATTAAAACAGGAAGTGATCAAACTAGCTCTTCAACTGGGATTTCTTCTGTGCTCAGACTTTCAAGATATTTAAGCAGTCATTGGTATAAGAACACTCCCACCATGGAAAACAGGGTTAAGAAATCAAATCATACAAGCATATTTTACAGATGTCAACCTTCCTGTGAGAAGCCAAATTATTGCCACCTCTCATCTTGCTGTCAACCTATTTCTTTTAACTCTTCACGAGCACCAGACACTCAGATGTACACTTCTCCCAGCTTCTGTGAATCCAGTGCTCAAGATTTTCACTGAGTTTCTCAGCAGCCAAGTTTCTCAGATTTATCAGAAGTACCCATCAACACCTGATAAGCTGGAGCCTTCACAGAAGGCCAATCTACTCCCTTGAATTAATCTAAATTGCCAACTTAACCTGGTCTGCAATTACCAGGTGTGACAGTTCATTTACAATTTAAAAGGCAAAGTGCTGAAATTCAAGCTTCTCAAAGAAGGTAAGGAAGACACAGTCAGAATACCTTGGTGCTCTCCCTGGTGATTTCAAAGATATCAGTTTTAAAAGCTGTGCCATTGAGGTAGACTGTTGATTTGGAATCAGGAGTCTGGAGCTCAGACAGGGTCAAAGCACTAAGTTGTTCCTCAATGGGGAGGGAAAGGCCTTCACTGTTCAAGTCAACTTGGTCCAGGGCCTGTGGGAAAGCAAGCAATGAAATAAGGGATCACAGTCAAGCCTGAGATCAAGTTCAGTACTGATCTGCAGTCTCCACAATGTCTGCTGAGGATAGTGGGTTTGAAGGAAGCTATGCTATATAAGACAGAACAATTAAAAGAAACACTACTGGGTCAGACCAACAGTCCCTTTGGCCCCTTATTCTGCCCCAGGAAGGGGCAGTGTAGGGAAAGTATGTGAGGTCAGCCATTTTCTGTAGTTCAGTCTCCTCAGATCACCCCTGCCGCTGCATTTAACAATTGCTGGATTAAAGATGTTAGAAGATAGATCCTTGCCTGTTCCCTTAGTATCTGGACAGCTGCTTTACATGACAAGAACAAAAAATGCATGCAAGATCAGTCTACCTCAGGCAAGGCAGCTTCAATCAAGGCACTTAGAGCTCTCCAACACATAGGCCTTTGAAACAGACTACACTTATGGACCTGTGTACTTTTTAATACTAGGTTAAGATCAAGACAACTTCCCTGCCATTACATTTTGTGATTTATTTTTTTTAATCTGAATAAAAATATTTCCAGAGACACAGCTGCCCACACAGGTCATGCTGGGGAGCTCTTCAGTAGGAAGTATGCCCATCTAAAACCTCTTGGACTACAAGACACAGTCCTAGAAATGGCTCAGTTCACACACCCCTAGTTAAAAGAGATACAAGGATGCTACAAGGTCTGCTAACTTACACAAACCCTGTTAAAAAATCCCCATAAGAAGCCCCACACCACAACAATATAACGCAATTACCACTTTCAGTAAGGAGAGATGGCAGCAGCACTGACGGAGCCTCAATAGCATTGACAAGACATGGACAGTACTTGGGACCTGGGAGGCACTTTGGGAACCTGCTAGAAATTCCTTTTGACTGACCCCAAACTCTTGTGCAACTGCCAAGGGAGACAAAACATCACAAGCTTTTGGAGCTATTTCCACACACTGCCCAGCCACCTCAGCAAGAGTATCATCCATAAGAGACAAGAACCAACAGGCAAGCACATACCTATTTTAACATAGGAACCCATCAAACTCCACTTGAAATAAAAAAAAGAAAACCAACCAAGAAACCCCACCACCACAAATCAGAGTACCACATACCTCAAATAATACTGCCATCTCTTCTCAGATTAATTGGACCTTTATTTCAGAAGAGAATTTTAGACCCAGGGAGGTTAAGAGATTTGCCCAGAGCCAAAACAGTGAGAATAGACTTTTTGAATACTATGGTAGGATTTCTTAGTAAGATCAGGTAGGCATTTTCCAAAGAATTTCTAAGTCCTGACCCCATATGGCCAGGTGTATTCCCTCTCCTTAACTGTGCACTTAAGAGTCACTTCTACAGATGTTTTCAGGGGAGGGTGTACTCAAACCTCTCTCAAATGGGTTACTACCCGCATACTCTCTGCCTTCATTTTTCTGCTCTTGTCTCTTTAGGTAGGATTGTAGTGTTGACCTGGGAAAAACAAGACAAAGACTGTGGGATTTACAGCAGGAAAAAAGGCAAAAGGGACCTAAGCTTAACAAGCAAGCTGATGATGCATTAAGGTAAGGAAGGTTTCATTAATCATTTAGTCACAAAATTATCACCAACACCCCCCCCACCCCCAGGTTTTGTTTGACTTGAATATGATCAAAACCAAGATCCATTTTGGAAAACACAAGAGGAACCAAGTCTGCTTACTGGAATACCTTGAGTGTAATAGGAGCCAGGGCCCAATGGACAACATTCTTCATAACAAAAGGACATCTTTAAATGTATATTTAAAAGAAAGGAAGTCTCTTTACAGCAAGAATGTTGAAAGAGACCCTAGGAGAACACAAAGTGACACCACCTTGCATTACAGCCATCTGTAGAGACCAGCATAATTTCTGATTGTACAAGTATCACAGGGCAAAAGAGATGATTTTCTCCTTTTCAGATGCTGGCACATCATCATTTAAGAACTACTGCAGCAATTCCAGGTCTCTGGAGTCTTGAAATAAGTTAGATTAACTATAATGGTAGAATGCAAAGCTCATACAAGGCATGAACTTATGGCAGAAAATAAATGAACCTGTTTCAATTATTACCAGAACAAGCAATGTATTTTCAAACATGCTTGACAAAGGAAGGAAAAAACCAAAACAAACAGGAATTTGTCTAAAGGCTCTTCGCATTTAAAGTGGACTTCCTGAGTTTTCATAGTAGTTAAGAAACAAACCCACAGAATACCCTATCTCTACCCACATTCATACCTGGATCTTGCAAAGAGCACATTATACACAGACTGCTCCTCTGCTGAAAGTTTTAATTGATGGAGCTGTGTGCTACGTTGGGGCAGAGATACCTAAAGTAAAAAAGCCATACAGGATCAGATGTATATAGTGCAAAAATCCTACACAGCAAACACCAGCATTCCAAGATTTAAGACAGTATTCTAAGTCTCAGCAGATAGCTGTTTATTCATTAAAGTTTTTATTTGTATTAATGCAACTACAGCACAACATAGATGCTCTCAGAACTCCAAGTAGCCTGGTTAACACTCTAGATAAAAGCCTTTATTCCAAATCATCTGGTAACAAAAGGCATGAGTAACCACATAACTCCCATGGAGGGATTAATTTATGTGGATAACTGGCTAGCTGAAAAGGGTCACATAGACATAGTCCAGCTGGCTAGACAAAAATGCACATCGCTCTCAGCTTATCTGAAGTAAAGCAAAAATACACTGTCTTTGGCTGTTCTTGTTACACAATAACAGGAAGATTTCGGTGGGAAAAGAATGTTGCAGGTGGGAACAGATAACTACAGAAGAGAAACTAGGGGCAGGCTTGGTATTTAGGCAACTAACCAACAATGAGCTTAACTTTTGTAATATGTATGAGCTAATTATAACAAGGCATAAAAGGTGACTGTAAGGTTCAATAAACGAAGTCTGCTGATCACTCATATTGAGTAACTGTGTCTTCCCTCCATCGCGACAAATTTATTACATTGTAAAAGGAGCCTTCTCAGTTCCATAATAAAAAAAATAATAATCAGACAGTATATCAAAGTTACACCTTTTAAAGGTTTACAGACACACCAATGACTGACCTAATACCCAGTTTAACAGACCACTTTTAAGGAGTAATGCTGAAAGCATGCACCAAATCCACCTGCCACGCAGCTGCTCTAATTCTTAGATATCTAGGCTAGCTCAGAGACCTAGGCTAACTTTGTACAGAGTGGGCATCTACTTGCAATTACTTGATGTATTCTTGTCTGCAAGTGATTTATAACTAGAAGTTTTAGTTATTCTGCTTATTTCTGCTTTCTGGATAAAGAGTTAAAGCATCCCACAGACATTTGCTCCTTTTTCTCAAGAGATTGCAGTAGACAGGAAAGCCTGCCCATTAACAAGTTTACATGTATAAATAGCTAACTGGCAGCTACAAGGAAAACTGAGTAATTGTCTAGCTGTGGAGGGTGAAGTTCTTACCAAGGGCTTGCCTGCTGAATCCAGCTGGTCCTTAGTTCTCCGTAATAATAGGCTCCTGGTTAAGAGGCTTAGCCTCTCTCCTCCCTTCTTTGTGTTATTATCCACCTGGTACTTCCACACTCTGTATTCATCAAAAGGAGAGCAACGCAGAAACCTAAGACAGGAAGGAAGGAGACTTCATACCAAGAGAAGTAGAGTTCTTCAGTTACTATTGAGTGACCAGAACTATAGTTCTTTCGATCCAAACAAACCACTTCCAAATGCCATAACTGCTAGGAGCAATAAAACACTTCCAGTGTAATGGGACTGATAACTTTTTTTGCTCAAAAGTCTTTGCACTACTAACTCTGTAAAAGTGTCTTTCTGATACTGTACCCATCTATCTCCCTTAGCTCATTATGTCTCAAGCATCACCAGCAAATGAAGGATATCAAAATGCAGAGGCACTTGCAAAAAAGCATATTAATTTTTTCAAAATACCATAGCTCTTACTTGAAAATTAATTTCAGTTATCCAAAATTAATTTCAAATGCAAGTTCTCTCTGGTTCAACAACACCCTTCATAATTTCCCTCCCCCCTCAGCAACGAAGAACAGAGTTTAACTGGTTTATTAGTTGTTTAGAGAAGCCAAAGTTTTCACCCTTTCCTTCATTGCTCTTGTCACACAACACTCTAATAAGATCCTCCCAGTCTGCCCTGGTAGGAACAAGGATTATCACACAGACCTTGCATTCATTAAAATTGATCTTCTGATCTCCTATGTCTCCAAGAGGAATTTGACAAGATCAATTTCTATGGAAGCTAGACACAACACGCAACAGCAGACACATGGTCAGTCTTACATAATGCCTCAGCCACGGCCTTTGCAATCCAGTGCCTGAAGTGTTAATATAACTAGTCTCACTACCCCACATGTCTTAGCTTTGGCACATCATCAGTCATCAGCAAAGAATTACTGGAAATGGAGCCCTGTCCACATGTTTACATGCAGCCAGCTCACCTCAGGAGAGAGTACATGTCCAGTAAGTTGTTCTGTATCGGTGTCCCTGTAACAGCCCATCTGGCACTGGCCCTCAGTTTGCACACAGCTGCAGAGGTTTGAACCTTTGGGTTTTTAATATTGTGAGCTTCATCCAATATAACTCGAGCCCAGGCTATCCTGAGCAGAGGGGAACAGGGAGATGATCCACTCTGAAAGAAGCAGCAGACTATAACTCAGAGCAATAGCCTTGCCAAGCTCTCTAAAAAGCTAGAAGAGAACATATTTCTCTGGCAGGAAGCCTTTTCCTGACATTAGCTGGCAGTAATCTGAGCTCTGTCATGTAGGAGATACTCTAAGAAAAAAAAAAAAGCACCTCTTCAAAACTTCCATGAAGGTTTATAAACTGAAGTACTTATTTGCCTGTTCTTAACAATATCTAATATTTTGCTGTTTTGCTTGCTTTTAATGTTCTATCACCTTTTTGCTCCCAAAAGGCATTTCACATCAGTAATATTTTGCTGGGCCAGCACAAAGGACCACGTAATTCTTCTGATCTCCCTACAGTTTTACAGATGCCACCCTTGAAGTTTCAGGAAATCCAAAGGCCCGTTTTGCTTTGAGAGCTACACTTAGATCTGTACATAGAGGTAGGAGACAATATCCACCAGCAAAAGGCTTCCTCTATACTGCGTAGCCAAGTTCAGTTAGCATTCAGCAATCCCTTTTATTTTCATAGCATAGAAAATAGTTTCTTCAAGAGCACGGCATGTAACCTCCCTCAGTCTCAGTTCAGACTGAGAACTGAATCAGTGCCAGAGTACAACAGGCTTCTGTTAAAGTGGTATTAGTGTTTCAAGTGGCAAGGAATACCTAACAGGAGATTCTAGTGTTCCTTCACAGTCCCACTCAAAAGCAAAAGCATGAGATTCACCATTGTGCTCTTAAAATTAAGACATTTCAACTGTATTCAATGTATGTATTCTGTATTACTACAGAACACATTTATTGTTAATATTTCTCTTCACTGTCTTTCTGCACTTCACAGCACTTTCTCTCATTGCTGTATTTTTACTGTGCAAACTCAGAGGACTTAAGGGGGGGGGGGCAGAGAATCAACCTGTTGCTCACTATAGCATACATAAGGTACTACTTGAAACAATAATGGCTTGCAGCACCTCAGAACAAAACATTAAGGCAATCCTCTATCAACAACATGGCTTCTCACCCCCACATCATGGTCCTCAGCAGGGACTTCCCACTCCTCTTTGCTTGTGGGAACCTCCTTGGAGAGAAGACTGTAGGTTGTGACAACAACATCATATTCAGAGAGCCTACATAAAGGGAAAGTAGTAATCAGGAGCAAGAACAAACGAGGAATTCATTTTGTAAGACCAACAAAATGGACACTGAAGGTTTAACAAGACAGTTCTACAAGAGCTGAAATGCAGTTTTACAGCAAACTGAGCTTCACATCAGTCAAACAGGAGGACACATTGTCCTCATTTTACAGATAGTGGAAGTAGACACAGCAAGTTTAAGACTACAGTAAAAGCCAGTGGTACAGAATGTACACTGCACAAGATGAACCCTACTTAGAATATGGCACCTGGAAATACTGCTCAGCACGGCCTAAAGTGGTATAGAAATATTTTGATCTAAACATGGCTGGGGTTTTTTTTTAGCAGCTGTACAAAGCACAAGCATGAAAGAAACTACCACTGAAACTCTGCAAGAGATGTTGTAGAGAATATACACCTTTTTTGTTACCAGGAACAGCAACAGCCTGCACCAGAACCACTCAGCATGGGTACACACCATAAATGTTTTGCTATATGCACCTCAACAGCAGCCTGACCTTCCAGATCCTCCATTTCCATACTTCAGGTTTTTCAATCGTTCTACAGCCACCGAATTTCTACTGGTATACACAACCTCTCATTAAGTACTGTTTTACTTTACTTGGTCATATTTATGATTTAGCACTTACACATCTGCCTGTTTGTATCTGATTGGCCCATGGTACAAATAGACCCTCAGCTTGCCACAGCCCACATGTTTGTCAATCTCTTTCTTCCAGTGATGGATCAAGGATGCAGGACAAATTATTAAAGTGCTGCAGGAAGGGACAACAGTAGAATCTGCAGGGAAACATTGCACACAGGTTTCAATGTCTTCATATTTGACTACGAAGACAGTAGTTTTGTAAACTCATAACAATTAAGAAGACCAGTTCACTTGTCCTGTGAGCATAGTTTGTGAAGCAGGTATCTCTACTTTGCACTCTTGAGGACTGTTATTTCTGGGTGGAAAAAGCCTACTTAAACACTAATGCATCACCTCCTATCCACTCAGAAGTATGCTACATATCCGTGCACTTCCTTTGGATAAGCTGAAAGGTTAGAATTCAGGAACTAACCCTGATCTCTCCTGAGAATACAATACAAAATGCATTCATTCTTGTTCTAGAAACTGAAATGCTCCCATTTTGAACAACACTGGAAAAAAACAGTAAACTTGGTAAGACAGAAAAAAAGTAGTTCAACCAGTTCCAAGAGGATGGAGACAGTAACAGGTTGTGGACACAGAAACAATACTCCTTAGAAATGTGAACATCCCTTATCTCTATGGATAAGATAGAAGTAATTGTACGGGGGGAAAAGAAAAAAAAAAAAATCAGTAACAGGGAGGTGAGTAGTAACTAATTTAAGTCCTTTTGCTATGAGAACTATGCATATGTTGAAAATAACTACGAAACTTTTTTCAAAACAGCATATGTTAGCTTTAACTAGTTCAGGAAACTAATCAAACAAAAAGCCCCAAACAGTATAAATTAATGAGTGGGGAAATTCTAAACATCCAATGAAAGAGCAAATGACACTGATCAAGAGAAAGGCCTTGCAAGGGAGTGCAGTAAACCTTAAGCCCAGTGGAATTTTCCTACAGAAGGGAAATGAGCACACAGAGCCTGTTTATGAGCCATTAACCTATAACACTTTAGGCATTTCAAATGCCGCCTGCATCACAATGTATGTACTGTATGATGGAAACATTTCTGTACCATTTCTGGATAGCCATATTTTTAACATCTCCTTTTTCTTCTCTGTCTTCAGCTGCTTCTGGGCCAGAATGAGAGCAATCATTGTTAGAGTCTTCCCCAAGCCCATGTCATCCGCTGGAAAGACACACAGAAGCTGTGATGGTCTGCAGAAATGAGCCCCCCTAGCTGAGATGCACACAGAGGTACATACCACAACATAAATTGCCTGAAGAACCCAGGAAATAAAAATGTGCCTGACAATTTCAGGATATTATTTAATAATGGCTAAATAGCTGCAATTGGTGGTCAAGGGCCACAGAGAAACAAGGCCTTTTGACACACCTACAAAATAACTGGTTATTAGCCTCCAATAACAGTTGTGCTAAACTGTTGCTGCCATGAATCTGCCCCCAAAATCCACTTTCCTGTTCTGTTGCTTACCCAGAATCCCTCCACATGGCCTCTGACTCTCTCTCCAGAGTAGCCATGCGAGCGCCTGTTTTTGGTGCAGCAGCAATGGAACCTGAAAGGGCAAGACAAAGGATTTTAAGGAACCTCCTTGTGAAGTTCAGACACTTCTGTTTCCTCTACCAAATTATCCAGGTGAACTGTCCTACAATCCTACTAAAAAGGAGTTTGCCTACCTGTTCTTTTCCCACATGGAGGGGGATACCCAAGATAAGCAACTACTGGAGACAGGAGGTCAGCAGTACCATAGATCAGTCTTGCTGATGCTTTATAGACAAACCAACCTAGCACCTCACCATGCTCTAAAAGCATGTAAAGGCAGCTCATTCAGGTGGAAAAGCCAAAGTGCACCCTGTTCACAATAGGCATCACTATCAAGGAAAGGGATTGAGAACACTTCCCCTTTTCTCACCAAGCCTAAGACCCCTACAGACTCTTAAAATTAAGACAGGAAGAGGGACTGCACACTGTCATCAAACATGAAGTGACCTTCCCCAGCCTGAAAAGGTCCCAAGAGGATCTGACAAGTGATACAACCTATATACAACAACACGCCATCTTGTGGAGGCATACGCCTTCCAATACCTTGCATGTAGCCTCAACTATGGGTTTTGCACCACCCAACAGAGGTGCTCTTTGGCAGATCAGAACAGACTACTCTGGAGTCTGCTGGGTTGCATGAACTCAATCATCTGCAACACGTCTTTCAAAGACTATTTCTTATAGCTTACTGGGAGACAGAACAATGAGAAGGTTCTCAGTCTGTTTCTCACCAAACACCTGCCTATTCTGCCAGTCACGTACAAACCAATGGTTGTGGGTTAGTTGCTTTGAGGCACTACTACTACTACATTCAAGCCTTAAATATTCTGAAGACACCACAGCAGGAGGGTAGAACATCAGTATTAGCAATCTGAAGCAACTGTAATGGATGGAGAGTGTCTCCTTCCAGCAGGATGAAAACTGAAATACTTAAAAATGTGAAAAGGTCGGATGCTCCAGGGTATCACCCAGATGCTACACTTCATTCATCAGCATGACATCCTCCATCCTTGCCAACTCACCTTCAATCCAGAGGGATCTTCAGTGGTTGTCTGCTTTGTTGGACAGGATTCTAGAGATTTGTGAAGATGATTAATCGCCTCACTTGTGGCACTGTGTACAGCCCCAGTTCGGTCTTCTGTCTGTCTTCCTCCATATAGATTCTGCACACCAGATTTCACTGGAAAGATACAGTATTATGCATGAGATGTGTTTACAAAACTAACTTTCCCAAGCAGACCTTTCATCTCAGAGACTGATCTCAGTGACTCCAGATGCCTGGGTGGCAGTACACAGCTCACAGTAACAAAAAAGGTTCAGTACTCTTATCCTTATCCACAATTTGCAGGATTACCTCAGAAGTAGTTCTCACCACTGTTCTCTTTAATGAAAATAAGTCCTTCTGTACTTACTTCCAAAACTGTGGCCATAATATTCACTGGAACCCAAAGCAGCAGCAGCAGGGTAACTGTGTGAGTCTGAAGAGGTCCTTGCTGTAGGATCCTGGAGTAGTAGTGGTGTTACCAACTTTGTACCACATGCCCTGGCAAATGGGTTAGGCATAGATTCCTCATGGCAGCCACTGCTTGTGCCATCCTCCCCTTAAGAAGGAAAAAAAAAAAAAAAAAAAAAGCAGGCTAAACAGGTTGCACAATGGACCTTAGAGCCTTGCATTACAGCCCAGAGAAGGGCCCTCACTTTGCTCAATAAGTAGTTTATAACAACACAGTGAACTTTGCAACCATGATCAGGTTAGTTCTAACACAAGGTCAGTCCTGCACACTGCTCCCAGAGGATTTATCACTTTCAAAACGTTGACAAGAAGGATGTCTTTAATTTCAAAAAACTATCAAAACATCCAAGAACAAATGGGTTAAAAACTAGCGAGCTTTTCTCTCCTTCCTGGAAAAGTCCGCCTTGCTTAAAACCAGATATAAGACATTGGGACTGCTTGTTGTGTAGTGGTCTGTGAGTTATTGCTTCCTTGCTAGAGATCTTCCATTTCCAGAGTTGTCAAACTGCATCTTTTCATCAACACAATTGGTATTATGATCACAAAGTAACTCTCCAGTTGAGGTGATTGTACAGGTAACTCAAAACTCCTCTCTTCCACAGGTGATTAATACTAGTTAATAGAATTAGGAAATCGCTTTACAGGAATAGCACTCTGGAAGCTGCTTATCTTTTATCTGGTAACTGAAACCTTCAGACACAGTAGCCAAAACATGCATAAGCAGTATTGTTCCACATTGCAAAGAGGAAGTTAACACTTCACTGGCAAGTTCTTAGATAGACACCTGCCTCAATCATGTAGCCAAAGCTGGAAACAGAACTAGTCCTGGGTCCTCACTACAGGAGGAAACTCTCTCGGGAAGCCAACACTCTTCATAGAAAACATTCCGAGTTATTCAGTTCATCCTCTCCCAGACACAGATTTTGCAACTAACAATTTTCATCCTCAGTGAATCTAAACAGACAAACTTCACATAGACCACATAACATATAACTATATGCTATACTTCCTCAATATTAACAACTACAGTACCAGAAACTGTTTTGCAAAGTTCTGAGGCAAAAACATTTGTCCCTACCTTTTTCAGCAGTATCTGCTGTTGAAACATTAAGAGCACCAAGTGCAGCTTCCAAATCCTGCACTTGCTTTAATAACCGTTCCCCTTTATCTGGCAGCAGCTGCACATTCACTGTAGCCAACGTACTCTGCAAGAACAAAATAGAGTCCAAACCCAGAGTGTGCTTACCAAGCCCTCTGCCAACAGAGAACAATCAGGTCAGAAGTTTTAAAACACTAATCTTAAGTCATAGTAATTTGTATTTTGATACAATCTCCAAAAGCATGTAAGAGTTATTCAGTGTGATTAAATAGTCTTTTAACAGAAAATGAACTAAACAGTGTACTTTAGAGGAGATGGAAAGATGCAGAGCCTCCCCCTTTTTATGAAACAGGATGAACAGGTACTTGAAAAATCTTGACATCTCAGATCTCACAACATTCAACTTATTTGCACATTTCTTTCCATACTAGCAGGAATAGCAGTTTGTTTATTTTGAGGTTCTGTTCTGAGCTCTAGGCAAATGGTCTTTTATAATAAAACCTATGGAACATAGTTATCGGCAGTTATCAAAAAAAGGAAAGAGGCAGATAGTTTATTTCATGTCAAGTGTGAGCTTTCATGGCTAGATCACTCTTACTCCACAAGGCCAAGACACACCACCAGAAAGAGCCACGTTACTTAAAGTTAAGCTGGCTGTGCACTGCTCCACCTTATGCAAATTACTTGCTGTGCAAAAGATAGACACAACCTTAGGCAGGTAGAAACTGAGCAGCCCCAGATGCAGAAGGCTGTATTACCTTAGGTGTGATTGTCTCACATGTGGCTTAAAACAACTAGCCTGTGCCTAGGCCAAATTCCCTCCCTTGCCCCATCTTCCTAAACCATCAAAAGATTTCTGAGTTTCTGCTGTGAGGGAATACCAGACCCTGATGCTTATCATGAGTAAAGGGAAGTCCCCCTGAACATAGAACACCCACCCACCCCACCCCCACCCAAAACCCCCAAACCATGCAATAAGTTACCTTCTTCTGCTTCAACTGGACTACAAGATGGTTGTGAAAAGCTTTATGGTCCTGGGGTCCTTCCACGTGATGTGATACTGCAACTCCTGCTAAAGATGTCTGCTGCATACTCTTCCCTAAAGGAATGTGTCTTGACTGCAAATCCTCAACTGATTTATCAGGTTTACTTTTACTAAATGAGGAGTAAACAAATCTTAATTCATCACTGTCACCACCAGAGACTTCATCAACAGACTGTCCCAGCCCTAGTCTGATTTGCATCTTGGGCAGCACTGTCTCTGCTCCTCCCTTCAGGGCAGCATGTTGGAACACCAACTGTGGTACTGCTGGGGTAATCTCATTGTCTTTAGACATTGGCTTCATTTCACCATTCTTCTTATCAATGTGTTCTTTCTCTCTGGTTTCTTTATCCCCACAGCTTAAGCTTTTCTCCCCGCACTGCTCCTGCTCTGGAGGCTTGGTACTTGCACTTTGCTTTCTAAGGCTTAGTGGAAAGAACTTTGATCTCCCACCTGACTCCTTATCTGCACACTCTGAAGACTTCTTAGATTCCCTGCCACTGCCACCATGTATCTCTTCCTCCCAAAGGGTGTTTTTCCCTTGCTCAGTCTCAAAAAGGCAGAGTTTAGATTTAAAGACTATGCTCTCAAGTTCCAGATCACTCTTATTTTCCATGGACTGCTTATCTTTAGTTTTCAACCCTTCTAGAAGTTCTTTCTCTATGGAGGAATCAGAAATTGATTTCTTTTCTTTATATGACACCAGCATGCTCTCTTTCTCTGCTTTTACTCCTTTTGCTTCACTTTCCTCTCTGTTTCCTTGCTTAACTTGATTGCAGCATGATGGTTCATCATTTTTGTCTATCACTTTGAATGGATTTCTTTGGCTACTAAAGAGAGGTGTTGTGTTGGACTGGGATTCTAAGGCTTCTGATGCTTTGGTAGCTTTTGGATCCTGCAATATATACAAGCGAGTAAATGCTAACATTCCAATTATTAAAGCCTACTAACAATACATACAACCTCATCGTTTCTAAAGCAAGACTTCATTCTCTACAAATATCATCTTTCCTGTCATTTTAACAGGATCAGCATAAACACTTTACAATGAAAACAAACCAGAACTGCTGTGTTTCTGCTTTGCCATTTCTGTGGGTTTTTTGGGATCAAGTCCCAACATTGTCATCCTCAAGAAAAGAGGACAGCCAGAGATCAAGTTTCTTTTAAGACTTGAGAACAGTGATTGCATCATACAATTCAGGAATAAGAGAAGCCTCACCTGGAGGACAGCTAAGCAGCCTCAGAGGTGATTACAGTATACAGAATGAGAAGTCATGCTGGAATAAGCTGATAAGGTAATACAAATTAAACATTCATACCTGCCATGGGATACTTCCACACCATTTCTTCCCATTCAACTTACTTTTAAGGCATCGGTAAAACAACCTACCAATGAATAAAATAAGATCAGAACTGCATGAGCAGGAACTCTTAAGCATTCTTTAAAAAGTATTTGCACCAAAAACATCATAACAAGTTTTCTTGACCTGTACTTTATATCCAGACTTCTGCCTAACAAAAGGCTACAAGCACTGCCAACAAAGCTTTTTACAAAAGCATTGTTCTTCGGATAGAGATTCCTAGGTCTTTGAGTTGTTCATTTTTTAATTTTAGCAATAAAAGCCAACCTGCTTGGTCAAAAATATTGTCCATGTTCAAAGCCTCAGAAGTGTCCTATGATTTCAGTGTGTAAGGAAACAGCTATTCTTTTAGTTACATCACCTCACCTTTGAGCACCTTAGGAGCAGAAAGACTTCGGATGCAATCTTTTTTGAAACTCACAGCCAACCAGGACTGCTGCAAGAACTTCAGAGTTAATACTGGTGAATTTGACACAACTATCGTGAGACCTGGATGAGTCCTGCCACTAAGCCACATTCAATTCTGTTAAAAACAAACATTATAACTTCCACTTTGGTTTATGCTATTGACTATAATTGCTAATAAAAATAGCAAATATTCTGAAAGAGACCAAGTGAAGCCCCCAAGGCTAGATAAGTCTCTTCAATTCTAGAAGGAATCGGCAAGTCAGCCACCATCAAAAAATTTCCAGTGTTCAAACCTGCACAGCAAACCTTTGTTTCCACTTTGAGAAACTTACTGGTACTCATCTCCACCCTTCTGCTGAACCAGGGCTTGCAACTCCACCATGCACCCCTCATGGATCAAGCAGTGAGAGGCAGGAACGCTGGCAAGAGCAAAGGAAGGGAAAAGGGCAATAAAGACGGGACAGGCAGGCCAAGGAACACCGACAGCTACAAACAACTACCTGGGACAAAACTCTTACAGAGCCTGCTCAAACTCGAGCGACTAAGAACATGAGACTACGACTACAGCCACAGCACCAGGCTTCCCCCAGAACAGCCGTGCGCGCGTGCCCATGCCCCTGCCCCCCACCGGGGAGGAGCCCCGGCCCCCGGCCCTTCACCTACTGCGCCGGGAGGACGAAGCCGCAGGGCGTAGGGCCCCGCACTCCGCACACATAGAAGCTCTTTCCCTGGTTGGGGCCATCGCGGACGCCCGTCTTCAGGAGGCAGAGGGACCCTGCAGCGCGGAGAAGAGCAGAACGGGTGAGAGACCGGGTGAGAGACCGGGTGAGAGACCGGGTGAGAGACCGAGACCCGTCTCACCGTGCTCTGCGCACCACTCGGCCTCCATAACCGAGCAACAGCCGCCACGCGCGCTTTTGGAATCACCCAATCCCACCCAGTGCCTGCAGACTGTCCAATCAGAACGGGGCAAGGGGCGACGGTGGAGCCAATTGCAGCTGCACTGTGAGCTCTCTATTTCCCGCCCCCGCCGGCTCCGCTTTCGGATGCGGGGCAGGGGCCGGGCGAGCAAGGCGCGCTGCCATTGGCGGGTGCGGCCCGCCGGCGGCCTGGAGCGGTGAGGGGTGTGCACTCTGCAGCACCGGGCCGCTGGAAGCCAACCGGGTGGTCATCCTCCTGACAGACTCAGACCCTGCTCAGGTAACCTGTCAGGGACCCTGACAGACAGAGTCCCTGAGAAGGGACTCTGGGACATGGCCTGCCACCTTTTCTCCCACACAACGGTATGGCGTACGGTGAGGAGTGTGGAGGGTGTGCGTGTATGAGGGAGGGAGTGTGGAACGTGGCCTGGGAGTATCGTCAGTTACCTGCCAGTACACTGGCCATCTCTTTGTAGCCTTCTTTCCTGACGGGGTTTTCCTTTCACGTGGTATTAGCTGTGTGCAGCAGCGTGTGTCCACTCACTTGGTTTCATTGAAATGTAGCTGAGGTTTTCTTGGGAACTCTCTTAACCGCTGAAAGCGTATCACAGAATGACGCAGGTGAGAAGGGACTTGGAGCCTACTCCCGGCAGGTTCAGTCAGAAGTGGTTGTTCAGGCCCTCCTGTAGTTGAGCTTCCTGTGCCTCCAAGGATAGAGATCCCATAGCCTCTCTGGGCCCTGTTCCATTATGTGAGCCATCTCACAGTAGTTTTTCTCCCTCATGGACCTGGCTGGAATTCCCTATGTTCTAGTGTGTGCCCATTGCCTCTTGTCCTATCACCATGCAGCTCTAAAAAGTACACAGCATTGTCCTCTGTGCAGTTGAGGGCAGCGATTAGCATACCCACAAGCCCCTGCTACGTCAAACTGAATTAACCCAGTTCCCTGCACCTCGCCTCAGGCATCCTATACTTCCAGCCCCGGTAGTCTTGGTGGCCTCCACTTCATTTGCTTCTATGTGTTAGTGACTTTTTAAATAATGTATTTGTCTGGGAGCCCCAAACTGGATGTAGTACTGCAGATGGGATCTCACCAGGACTGAGCATTTTTTTTGAGACTCTATGTTACCTTTGTTTGTCTCCCGACTGCTTACCCTCTGCTGTTTGGTTTTTTTTTTTGTTGATAATCAAATGCAAATTGTTATTCCAGAAGTTTAAGACCCTCCCATTCCCTGTAGGGACCCTCCCATTCCCTGTAGGTTGACATGAACACTGTTTTCTGGTTTTTAGTTTGTTTTGTTTTGTTTTTTTTATGAGAATGATGTTTGGGATCTATAGACCTTTCCTGAGAGGCAAGAGAGTCCAGATGCTCCCTAGAACCACCAAAGTGGTGCAAGTGCTTGTCTGAGCTGAGTTCCCCAGGCTGGACTGCCATCAGAAGCCAGTGGGCAGTGATTGCCTCGTGGTTCATTAAGGACCTCTTTGTTTTGATGGAAAGGAAGTCCTTTACAGAGCGAAGGGAAACTGTCTATCCTGCTCCAAGGAGGCAGATCAGTGTCTGCTTTTGCTATTTGTTCAGGTTTTTATTTAGTTAATTAGAAGCCTCTTCTTCTGTACTAAAGTCTGTTGTGGTTGGCACAAGAGAACTAACTGGGACATTGGTTTTCCTACAAATGTTGCTGTTAGGCTTTCACGGGATATAAAGTGGCTTTTTTTTGATCATTGCTCATCTTGGTCACTGATCATCAGGGCTTTTTGGTTGTGTCTGTTTTAGAAGTAAAACATGGCTGCCAGAAAGGCCCAAGACAGCTATTTAAGAGGATGTTTCCCCTCAAAAATGCCAGATGAGACTAATGCTGCTGCTGTTGCATTTCTGTGGCCCTCTGTGTGTGTAGCAGAGGAATGAAAAAATCTCTGGGAGTCTTTGCAAGAAAGGTGCCTAAACCCTGGAAAAGTAAACCTGACCGTTGAAATTTGGGAGCAACTAGGGCCACCATCAAGGGACTGTCATTAGGCACCAGAGTTAATGTTGACTTTGAAAGCAGTTGCAAGACCTGCCACAAGGTAAAGGCCAATTCCTCTGATGTTTGGGCTTGCGCTGGAAGCCAAACCGCTCTTGGAGTGCAGCTCCAGCATCAGCCAGTGCAGAGCAGCATGTGGCTGTGGGGACCTGGAGCAGAGGGTGGTGGCAGCCCAGAGCGGAGGTGCAGCAAGGAGCTCTGTGGGGCAGAAAGGGAAGAAAAGGAGGTGCTGTAGCAGCTGAGGATTGACCTCCAGCCTTCCTCATGGCAGGTCTGATGCCTCCTGGAGCCTCCTCAACACCTGCAACAGTACTTCTGCAGCACAGCCCTGGCCACCTCCAGCAGCCAGCATGTCCTGCCCCTCTGGCCCCCCCAACCCCTGCGCCAGGGCTGAAAGGAAGTTGCAGAGCTGGGGCAAACAGTGCACTTTGTGCCATGCCATGTCCACCCTGTATCTGCAGCTGGGGTCCCGTTGTAGGAATAATGCAGCGATGTCCTGCTGAGCAAATGTGGCTGGGGTCTCTGAAACAGGGTCTTCCTTGATCAGAAGGCTCACCAAGAAGCTGTCCTGGTCCTGCTTGAGGTGTGCTGGCAGAGTTTCCCCTCCACAGGTACCCTCACAGAGGGATCTCTGGCTAGGCCAGGAGACCCCCTGGCACCCCCATGGGGAAGCCTGCCGCAGAGATGCCGCAGAGGCCGTTCCCTGTCCCCCGTGGTCGGAGTTTGGCCATGTCCCGGTGCACATGGCCAGGAGTTGGTCACGCCCTGACCCACCCTATGAGCTCAAGGCATGAACGTGCCAGCCACAGGTTTCCCCTCGCACCAGGGCAGGGCTGTACCCACTGGAAGGACACGGCGACGCAGGGTTGCCAGCTCGCCTGTGTCCAACAGTCCTGCCCACCAGCCCCTCGTCGCCACCAGCACCCCGAGGAAAGCCCGTCCTCGCCTGCAGCCGCCTTCATCTCTGGCACCTCCGCCAGCAGCCCCCGCCCAGGCGGGCACCGGCCCCTCGCTCAGCGGCGGTGCGGGGTGGGGGCCGGACCTCCGCGCCACTGGGGGACGGGGCCCTCTGCCGGCGCTGCTCGTGCCGCTCTGCTGGGCTCGGTTCTGCCTCGGTCGCGGTCATGGTCCGGCTCCGCCGGAGGCAAGGACGGGCGGCGGGGGCTTGTCTGCTTCAGCGGAGACGTGGGCAATCCGGGGTCCCCGCTGGCCAGCAGCGGGTCTGAGGAGGCGGCAGCGGCGGCATCTCCCTTCTCGGCAGGCCGGGGCGCTGGGCCGGTGCCCGAGGCGGGTCCCGGCCTTCCCCCAGCAGGCCCCGCTGGCCCTGGCCCCGGCCCCGACCAACCGCCCGCGTGTGTGTGGAGAAACAAGGTGCTTCCGGCTGTACCCGCAGGGGCGGCAGGGGTCCGCAGCAGTCGGGGGTGTCCCTTGCAGTGGGGTCCGTCACGGGCTGGGGCACAGTCCTGCCCGGGCTTGCTTGCCAGAACCCGGGGCCAGAGGCCTGCAAAGCTTCGGGGACCTTCACAGTGAAATCTCCAGAGCAGCGCAGGTGAAGGCGGGGTGACCATCAGCTCACGGTCTGTCCTGCTGAAAAATGCCCTGCTTTACTGGAACGGCCACCTGAGTCAGCCTCTCTGTGACCTGTAGGAGATACTGGTAGGAAATGTGTTCTTTCTGCAAATGTCCTCTAAGAGGAAAAACTCTGTGTAATCTGTATTTCTGTTATGATGCAATGAGATCTGGTGAAGGGTTTTAGCAATTTACCTTTTGACTCTCCTGCTTCCCTAGGCTGGCATTCAGGGAGAAAGATGTCATTGAAACCATTTACCTACCCATTGCCTGAAACAAGGTTTCTTCATGCAGGCAGGCTTGTATACAAATTTAAAATCCGGTATGGCAACTTCAGCAGGTAAGCATGTTAAAACTGAGAAGTCAACTTGCAGTTTGATGACTGCATGTAGCAGTGAGTTACTTAAATGTGAGACCTTAAATTCAGATCTTGGGGGCTCCTCATTTCCTGCTTTCTTTCACTGACCATGAAAATGGTCACATAAAAGTTGCTACTGAGCTTGCACACGATGAGCGTTGGCCTGGGGGAGTAATTTGAGCTGCAAAAACCACTATTTCACTGCCATGTGTGGATTTCATGCTTTTTCAGTGGAAAAAGAGGGTGTTTTTACTGACAGTATTTTGAAATACTGTGTTTAACTGAGAAGGTCTAGAGCCTTTGCAGTGGTTTAACCCCAGATGACAGCTAAGCCCCACATGGCTGCTTGCTTACTGCCCTGCAGTGGGATGAGGGAGAGAATTGGAAGGGTAAAAGTAAGAAAACTTGTGGGTTGAGATAAAGACAGTTTAGTAACTAAAGCAAAAGCTGTGCATGCAAGCAAAGCAGAATAAGAATCATAGAATCATTTTGGTTGGGAAAGACCTTTAAGATCATCGAGTCCAGCCTTTAACCTACTACTGCCAAGTCCACCAGTACACTGTGTCCCTAAGTGGCATGTCTACAAGTCTTTTAAATACCTCCAGGGATGGCGATTCAACCACTTCCCTGGGCAGCCTGTTCCAGTGCTTGACAACTCTTTTGGTGAAGAAACTGCTTCCCATCAGCAGGCAGGTGTTTAATCTCCAGGAGAGCAGGGCTCCATTACACCTGATGGTTACTTGGGAAGAAAAACAACATAATGCCACACATCCCCCCTTCTTTCTTCTTCCCCCAGTTTTTCTGCTGAGCGTGACGTCCTTTGGTCTGGAATATCCCTTGGGTCAGTTGGGGTCAGTTGTCCCAGCCTTGTCACCTCCTGGCTTCTCGTGCATCTCCAGTCAACTTGCTGGTGGGGTAGTGTGAGGAGCAGAAGTGGCTATGACTGTGTAAGCACTGCTCTGCAGTAACTAAAACATCCCTGTGTTATCAACACTGTTTTCAGCACAAATCCAAAACGTAGACCCAGTGATGCTACTGTGGAGAAAATTAACCCTTTCCTGGTCAGAACCAGCACTGCCATGGAGCTCTGCGCTCAACATATGTACTAGTTTCTTGGGCTGTCTGCTGCTAGCAATGTGCCTTTTGCTGGCCTTGCAATCTGGCACTTAAGCGTGGATGTAGAAAGGAAAGAATCTTTGGAAACTCTCACTGGCTTCTGGCAGTAGATGTTTCTTCTGCTCTCAGGATTTTTTCTCGCAAGGTTCTCTTTCTATTGCCACTCCTCTTTCAAATGTGTTTGTGACAAACCTGTTCTCAAACAACAACATGCCGGTCCTGCAGAGAGGACTTTTAGGATAACTGCTCCTTTCCATTTCTAGAAAGCACTATAGTGGCAAGCCTGAGAAGTGAGAGCGAAGGGAGATTATTTCAGTCTGTGGTACTGGTGGCACACAAGGAAAAGAAAGGAAGACAGCCCCTGGGTGTGCAGGGGACAATGAATGGGAGGGTTGTGGGAGGTAGCAGTTGTGTGGTAAGCCTCAAATAGGAAGTTCTAGTTAGTAGCCAGAAAGTAACCAGAGCACAGGGTACTGAGTAGTCTGGTCACATGGACAAGATGTAAAACAAGAGGATGATCTTTTAGAGGTAAAAAAGATACTTTCCCAGAGGGTATTTGCCCTGGAGGAATCTGCTTGTGTCTGCTGCTCAAGACACATAGGGAAGTGCTTTTGTGAGTGGGCAAAACCTTGATGAGCTCACTCAAGAAGCTCTAGAGCTTTTAGTTTGAGAGGGAACTCAGAATTCTGGAGGCTGTGACCTATAATAATCGCAGAAGTTTGAGCTGCTCTGGCAAAAGGAGCTGGAGCTGCTTAGGTTTAAGGGTAGTTTTCCAGAGCAGGTTGTGTCCTGCAGGAGGAGTGCTCTGTGGAGCTCAAAACTTCGTCTGAAAGTTTATGAGTTGTTGCTGTCTCAGCCTCTGATAAATACTTAATATTGATGGTATTTAGAAACATTAATTAAAAAAACCAAAGCAGTGGCTCAGCATAATCTGGCTGCCTGTGTACGTCCAAGGCAGTGATCACCAGCAGACAGCAGTTCAAGGTTGGTGCTTGATGGTTGAGGTTTTTGGAAAGTCTTACAAACCATTGAGATTAAACCTCTTTTCAGATTGTGGCTACCATGCAGAAAGTAGGGCTGTCATCCTTTTGAGTCAGCAAGTAGCCCTGCATCAGAGAAACTGAACAGCATTGTGTCATCCTGAAACCCCTGTTTTCATGCCAGTGAGGTTGCAGCAGGGCTAAAATGGCATAGGAAGTGAATGACACATTGAGCATCTGCCTGTGGAGTGGTTTTATGAGAGTGAGTGAATTCCCTTTGGCAGTCAGATGTGCACAGGCATTGCCAGAGCCTGGGTTTACTCTGGAAGTGACTGTTAGCTGCAGAAGAATGGAAGAGAAAGCGCTATGAACGTCATGCCAATTAGGCTGTCTCCAGACTGGAAGCTACATTAAATCTTGTGCAATGCCTGTCTCCTTTCTCCTTCATAGAAGTAGGCTGGCTTTTTGAAATTCTGTTGAACGGCTTTATTTTGGGATGAATTGAAGCACAGTTGTTTCTTTGGCTTTGCTTACTAGCCTTTTGCTGGAGTAGGGTCATACCCAGGAGGATTAACCTTCCTCCTTGTTTTGTTCTCTGTGTTGATTTTGGAGAGGAAGGTGTGTTGTGTGTCTTGTGTCATGTAGTAGTGTTCAGTCGGTCCTTGAAACATTGCTCTCTTTTGTGAGTAAGCTCTTTTTGTCAGTGTTACCCCTTTGAAAGGCACTGCCAGTAGCACGCATATGTTTCTGAACAGCCTGCAGGTGTTTGATCTGATAGTAAAGAGAGTGTAAGTTTTTTTGGGTTTGGCAGTCTGTCATTGCCCCTGCAAGTCTTCATGGTTTGTGTGCATTGCAACATCGGTCCTTGCAATTCATTGTTACACTTGAGGGAACAGGACTTCTGCCACACCTTTTGTGTTTTGTCATAACTTCTGGAATTCAAGCCAGTCTTCACATCGACATGGTCAAACATAGCAAAAGCAACTCCTTTTACAGCAAAACTTGTGAAACTCTTCTCTGTTGTGTCATGGGTATGGTGAGTAGGGGGTACTTGTTCAAAACACCTGGATTCACTCCCAGTTCCTAAGAGAGAGTAAAGGAGTAAGTCCTAAGTGCATACATAGCCTTATGCCCAAAGCAATGCTGTCAGTCAGCCTGCAGATTTAGGAAGTGAAACTCCTCCCTACAATAAGATGGTGACCAATCTGAGGACAGGTTCCCAAAAGAACATCAAAAGAGTTGCAGGAGCTGATCCCAGCTGATCATAGAGCTGATTATATACATATGTACGCAGGCTTTTGCTAGAGTGACATCATCTTCACTGAAGGTCTCCTGAATCCCTAGGGAAAACCAGGTAACAATGAAGGCTCTTGCCTTCTTTAAAGATGAGTCTGTTTCGGCATTTCTACACTGCAGGCTTAAAGTAATCATCCCCTCCTCCCTGTTGTCCTGTAAGCAGGTTCATTACCCGATGCGCAGCACCAGTTCACACACTGAGTCAAGGCATTCCTTATTTCTTTATTCTAGTTTGTGCAAAGTAGGCAGCTATGTGGCAAACCTCAAATGCTTAGCTCCCTGATTGTCAAAACTTTACACTGTTTATACAGTTTCGCATACAAAGACATCAGCCTTCATTGGTTACAAGTTACCTAACTCCTTCATTACTTAGTACTCTGTTTCCTGTTTTGTCAAATAATTATCTCGTTTCTCTTGTTAATTTGTTCGCATGCTCAGCCTCAGATTCTTTTGGGTCTGGGGGATTCTTTGAGTTGGTGGCCAATGAGTTTTGGTGATCATGATCTCCCCCTGCTGGAATTACCTTCCCCTAGTTTTGCTGAGCGCATTGCACCTGATGAGCTTCCTATCAGCCCATCCATCTGAGAAGTTCCTTTTCTGAACAAAAGCATTTGCCCAGTGCTTAACTTATAGCTTAGCAGGACATACAAAGTATTTGTAACCTGAGTTAATCCTTAACAACTCATTCTCTCTAACTGTCTCAAAGTCAAACTGCCAACAACACGTTAAATTCCATCAACTACCCGATATCATCCTCAGCGCCCCTCAACCCAACCGCTGAATCCCCCACAGTCAGATAGCAGGTCAGACATCCTTGTCATGAGACCCTGGATGGTGCCTTGCTTTCTTCCATTCTTTCCACCCTCTTCTCTGCATCAGCATGGCAGCATCCCTTCCAGAATCATACTTTTCTTTCCCTGCTGATCCACGAAGACTTTCATGACCACAGCTTAAGTCTTGGGTTGGTGATATCTGTCATTCTGCTGTGGGTGTGCTGTGTAATTCCTTTCATTGGCTTGTTCTGTATCAAGCAAGGAAAGAGCCTTTGTGAAGATGAAGGAAAGTTCTTGTCTCTGCCTGAGCTCTGACTGGGGACCCTGAATGTGGAGGGTATGAGAACAGCTGCCTACAAAACCATATAGCAGAATACTTGCATGCCGTAATTCCTTACACTCCACTCCACTTTGATTACTTATTTCCAAGTGACGTGTGTGATTTATTTACTGTTTAATGGGTTTGGATTTTCTTGAAGAACTTCTGTCTCCCTCTGCATTTGGTAGCTGATACCTAGCAGCGAACAACTTTTGAGAAGTTGTCTTACAGAAGATGTAGTTAATAGCTGGGAATACAGTTTGATGCAGGATTACAGGGCCTAGCTCCAATGCTGTGAAGGCCCATTCCTCTGCAGGTTTGCACCATGGAGGGGATGAAGAGACATGTCCTGCCGATTCCTTCTTTTAGCCCCTTGAGTAGAATGGCATCATGATAGACTGGAAGACAGAGGTGCTGGTTTGAGGGCACCTTGTCAAAAAAGCAGTCCTAAAGGTTACTGAGAATCGACTGAAAAGATTTGATTTCTCATCTGCTGTATCCTCACACAAGCAAAGTGGGCAGAAAATCCACAAGAAACAGTTCTTGTGGAATAATGGATGTTTTTTATAAGCAATAAATTAGGAATTCATCTGCCTGCTAAGTATTTTCTCTGTACAATGTAAATGATGTTTTGTTGTCATTTAAACTCTTACAATTAATGTAGCTCCATTGCTTTTTGGTTGGGGTGGGACTAACTCTTTCTGTTTCACAGTGCTCCTGATCTCGACAACACTGAAAGTGCTGTCAAGGAGTTAGAGGTAGGAGATGAACCTTAGCGGAATGTTAGACTGAGCAATTCTTCTGTTTGTTATGGGACTGAGGGCATTTTGTCAAATGCAACATTTCAAGTGAGAGTAAAGGGGACCTTCTCTGGAGGTTATGAAGGTGAAAAAAAGTAATGTAAGTGAAAACTGTAATCAACAGGCAGCATTAGCATAGATGAGTAATGCTTTAATTTGAAATATTGCAAAAATGCTACTGACTGTTAAAATTGGACAAATGAAAACTATCACTTGTTGAGCTAGTTGCACTCCACTTCTTTTCTGATTCCTGTTCAGATTCATTCCACAGTAGCACTTTCGCATGGTTTCGCACTCAGTCCCAGACCTGACCACTGCTTTTTAGTTTCTCAGGCTTGACTAGCTGTCAAACCCTCCTGTTTTTTAAGGAGCTGTGACAGTACTGGTGAGCTAGCTTGACAGCGGCTAATATTATGCTCAACTGCACATGCTTTCCTCATAACTGTGGAGCTAGTGGAACCAGTGGACATTCTTTTAATGATGCCATTACTTTGTGACCAAACTTGGTTGCAACCGATGAATTCTGTTGTTGTCATCTTCTTCCTGAGACAGAAGAAAGCCCCTTCCGTTCCCTAGGAAATCAGACAAATACGCTGCCTGCTTAAAAATGCTCCTGGTACTTGGAAAAAAAAAATCAGAGTGCAATAATAGCATGATAAATATTATATAAGAAAATGTGCTGATTTTAACTGATACAGAAAATTATTTAGGTTTTTTTTTTCTTTTACACTTTTGAAAATATTGAAAGATATTACTGGAAAAGTTTCCTGTTTGTAAAGCAGGTGTTTGTTGGGGCTGAATTACAGTTCCTTTGTAACTGAATTGGCCCAATATTCAGGAAAAGGGGACTATGTTTATTTTTGAGACAGGTCAGTAGTACATGCGTTTTGCTGGCAAAAAGGAGAGTTCTTACATGTAAAACTTGATAAAAGCACACCTCCACTCCCCATATTAATGCTTCTGTGTTAATTCAAGGTTAAGATACTCATTCACTGCAATTTCTATGAGTCTGTTAGTGCAGTGCACTCTAGCAGGGGTCCTCAAACTTTTTAAACAGGGGGCTGGCACACGGATGAAGTGGCAGGACATCATCTGCGGCTGCTTGGTTTCCCCCCCACCCAACCCCCAGCGGGGGCGGGGCAGGGGGGTTCTGTAAATACCGGGGGCCGGATTGAGGACCCTGAGGGGCCGTATCCGGCCCGTGGGCCATAGTTTGAGCACCCCTGCTCTAAGGTCATGGAAGGGAGCAGGGCAAAGTTGGGGAGGAGGAAAAGCAAAATAGAACCTGTTTTTCCATGATTCATACAAACTGTAATGTTAATTTCTTCCCAAGCCTTGAAACTGTATTTCACAGTGGTATTGTTGCTATATTGTTAACATTCTTTCTTCCATTCTTTTTTTGGCCTCTCCAGGAAGTAATTCGAGTAATCCTTGGAAATCTTGATGATTTACATCCATTTTCTACAGACCACTTCACTGTCTTTCCATGTATCCTTTCTTCCCTACTTGTAAAAGAAAAGATTCCATTATTTGTTTCTGTTGGGCATTGCTTAATTTGACCTTCATGTCTATTAGCTCAACTATTTTGAGCTTTGCAGTTTTAAGTTAGGTGTAGATCCTCCTCAGTTGTTGCCTTCACCACAGAACTGATTTGAAAGAATGTGTTGCGGTGCTTTCAGGTAAACACCTCTGTGTTCCAAATCTGATTTAGCCAGAGAAAATGAACGTGTATAGATAAAGTCATCTAATGTGATTGTTTCAAAAGATCAGTAAAACGTAAAATGCTCCTTACAGGCTCAGTAAGATTGGCCCACTAGTAGAGAATATTGCAGAGACAAGTTTTCTTGTTAGGTACATTGGGGTTAAATCACATCCATGAGCCTCTTACCTGCAAAGCCATCTTTAATCTGTACAGGAAGAAGCTCTAGCTTGCACTTGAGAGAACAGGATGGTGTTCCCATGAAATCTTAAGTTGCCTGGAGGGATGTTGAGTATAAAAGTTTCTTGGGTGGGAGCAAATGTGAGTATATGCTTATGCACCCACATAGATGGCTGAGAGAAACAAAAAGTATTTCACAGAGTGAGTTTTACAAGCAGTAGTTGAGCTGAAATAGTTGGAAGACCAGGCAGGCTTTTGAAGACACAAAGCTTGCAGGATTGTCATCCAGTTATCCTGGTCACCTCTTCAACATAGTCTTTGTCATCTAGACGTAAAAATGAAGCCAGTGTCTTCCACCCGGTATTCACTTGATTTTGCTCATCCCCCTTACTCCTTTGGGACCAGTCACCAGATTTTTTCCTTCTTCCCTAAAGTTTGCGGAGGCATTTAGCTGTCATCAGTCTGGCCTCCTATCAAAAGACAGCGATTTAAAAAGCTGTGCACAACATAGGCGTATAGAAGCTTAATATTCAAATATTTGCATGCACAGGTTTTGTTGAGTGTAGTTAGTTTCCTGGGGATTTGACTTCTGGTATGTAAGTGCTGGGGTATTTGAGATTGCATTATTCTGGCCAGCAGCTTTACTACAGGTTCCTTCTCCTGCTACATGTTTTTTCATCAGAGTGCATCAATGGCCCAGCTAGCCTTCACCTCTTTCTTCTTGCTTCCACAACTGGACAGAATTTAGCCATGTCTGCTGCATATTCTGCAGCTTATTATTTTAAATTTACAATAAATAAATGAAAGAATTGGTAACTGTAAATTAATGTTTCTGTTGTAGTTGCTGTACTGTAAAGGGTTAAGAAGAAGTTACTCTCCTGAGGCTCTTGTTGAAAAGTTAGTTGAGTGAGAAGCCTTTTCAGTCCTACGGTGGGACGGCTGGTGAGTCTGGGTGCCCAGGAGTAATGAGCACCCATGTGTTTCTGCCTCCAAGGCATTCCCTCCTACTCCTGGAAGACTGCATTATTGCCATACTTTGTAATAGCAGCCAAGAACGAGATCATCATCTTTCTCTGTCAGAAGCTGGTACTTATGATAGCAACTTATTCTTGTTACTGCCGGGAAGACAAAGTAGCCAAGAGCATGGTCAGACAGGAAGCACCTAAACGAACAAAGCCTTGTTGTTAAAGGAGAAATTTACACAGATGTGGGTATCACTAGGTTTGCTTTAATCACAACTCAGAGCTGGGCTAGCCACTCCAGTGAGTGGCAGAGAACAAAGGTATACAGCGCAGCTTATATATGCTTATGATATCATTAGTCAATGTCTGAAGTTTTTAGGAGTTTCCTTTGGTCCTGTCAGTTCTGTGAATCCATCACCTGACTCTCCCAGTTGTTTCACCTCCTCAGTTCTAGTCTCTGCCTCAGTTCCAAGCTCCTCCTTGGATCGTGGTTTTCTTTCTGCCTGCTTTAACTCACACACTCCTTCAAGCACACTTAGTCTTTGAACAAGCAATTCCTATTCACATATACTATTTTTTTCTAAAAACACCTGTGTTTCTGAGAACACCTGTGCCCACAAATTGAAATCTGTTGTTTCGCTGTTCTCCCACTGATTGACTGGACTGGGTTTTAAGCCAGCCTTGGATTAGGGCTATACCAGGGACAAGGTCTGGTTCTGCCATTTAGCAGCTTCAGCACTTTACATTTCTTAGTTAAAAATACATTTTCTTTACCATTGTTGGTTTGCTTCACTGAAGCTCAGCCAGTTTTGCTTGTGTGCTTGAGGAGTGTTTGATTCATGAACTTATATTTCTGGGACTTGGAAGTCTATCCACATGCTCAGCCAGCACTGGGCCCTGATGAGAACTGCAAGCTCAGAGGCACGGCATGATGAGTAGTCCTGCAGTCTGTGTGTCGGGCTCCTCACTGTAGCATAACTCTTAGTTAATCACCAGCTGCGGGAGTCCTTGAAGCCATACTCAAATGAGCAATTTCATCCCCTAAAGGAACTGATTGTGTCAAATGTTTCATCTAGGAAAATCTTGAGCTCCATCTCCAGTCCTCAGGATTTTAGTTTCTGCTAGCAAATGGACTAAAGGTATTCATTTTACCTGTTTATTCCTGAGATCAGAGACATGTAAGGAGTCGTCCTTTTTTGCATACATGAGCTCCTAGGTGTCAGAACTGCACTTACAGGAAAGAATGTCTGTAACTGTGATGGCTGTCATGTCAATTATCCTATTCCTCCCATTTTGAACTGTGAAGTAAATTTAATGATGCTACTCCTATGAATCCTAGTCCATCTCAATTTTAAAAATAATTTTGAAAATAATTTTTTTTTTTTTTTTTTTTTAGAAAAGCTGATGAGGTTTTATTAATAGGGTTGGAAGAGACTGGTGTGTTTTTTCTTGTGGGATAATGTCAGGACTGAAGTCAAATACAGATAAGGAAATGCAGTGCTATTAATACAAGCAACTGATAGGAGAGTATCACCTGGAGTGTTTCTTGTAATGTGTTAATGGTGTTTTCCCACAAAGGTCATACCAACAGATTGTATTTGCTCCCTTGTACATACGTTCAATGTGGTATGACTTCCAAAGCTTTACAAGAAAACATTGCCAGGACTCTTCCCCCTTTGAAATGTTGGTGCTGTGTTCTTAAGTCTTATCATCATTCTCAGATTTGAGTAAATGGGAGAGAGTATCAAAGATGAGGTTCAAACATGAGAATGTCCATCTTGTGCCTTATCCCTACATTTGCATTGTGTATCTAGAACTGAACTCATTTCAGCAAAACGTATCTTGTGGTAAGTCACTATGGTTATGTCTGGATAATTTCTGGAAACATGTATGATCTGTGTCTTGTTTTTCACTTCACCTACTGTGTTTTTGAATTAGAGGGACTAAAACTGCATGCAGGTATGGCTGTACCATGGATTTGAAATAGAGTGGAACAGTGTGTTCTCTTTTGTCCTGTACTGCTTTTCTAAACTTTCCTGAATTTCTCTTTCCCTTTTCAACTGCTGCTTACTCATCAGCTAGTATTTTTACAAAGCAATGTCCAGTGGCTGCCAGTCTTCATTCTTTAATGTTAGTCTGATGGGCTGGAGCTGAAGCAAGCACATGTATATGGAACACAGGTTTTTCTTCCCTGTGCTTGACTACATTTGTTGATGTTGAACTTCACACTCTTTGTTTCTGTTTTCCTAAAGAAAGAATGCATTGTTTTTCTAAATAATGATAGTAATAATGGAAATAATGTCTTCTGTATAATTAGCAAATGTTACCACCTCACTAGTATCTCATTTTCCAGGTTTTCTGTGAACAGCCTCAGGCTGCAGCTGAGACCTCTATGGGACTCCACATTTAACCTCCCAGTTGTGAAAACTATAAGTGTTTATTCTTACTATTTCCTGTTCTGATTGTTGGTCCATGGGAACAGCTGCTGTATTTTGTTACGACTGCTGGTCTCCTTTATAAAATGGACAAGTGGTCATTTCTTAGTCTTACCCATTTGCTTGCATTTAGTATCCCATAGAAAATCTGCCGTGTTTGGATGCAAAAACTTCAAAACATGGAGAATTCACTCACTTCCCTGACCACCTTGCTCCAGTATTTAGTTGCCCTCTGCAGATAGTTGTACAACGTTTTTGTTCTAAAATTATGCAAAACATAATGTGCTGTTACTTTCACACACTGATGTTTCAAGTTTCTGTTGGCAGGGGGTTTTCTTCGGGAAAACTTGTATGGATGCCATGCATCAGAGGTTAGCTGGCCAATATTTTGTGGAGGCTATGCTCCAGCTCTCCTTGCATCTTCCATTTGTTGTCCAAAACACAGGGTGATGCTAACAGTTCTGCAGTTCCTTCTTCTCTTCTGAAGACATCTTTGACTTTTTTAAGAAAAGCACTTGTCCCTGTCCCATCAACATGTGGTGTTCGTAGCCAGGAATCCTAGTTTTGAAGGAGCTGTATTTGCAGTTTTTAATTTTAACATATCAAACACAAGTCCGGTGTTGTTTCTCAGTAGTTTAGCTTGTTGTCAGAAAGTGAGGTGCAATGCTAAAATATACTTTTAAGGTGGTTAAAGAAAGTCCAGTCATCAAATATTCACCAAGTTTTATAATCTTCTGTTCCAGGTAAAGAAGTAAACAAGGGCAGTGATGAAATTGTAAGTTGTGTGTGTGCTTTTGTTTGTTTCTTTGTTAAAGCTGTATTCTAAATAGTCTGGAGAAGTAGAATAGATATATATAGGCAATGCTATAGTTCTCTTATTTCTGAGTGTCAGGCAGTGGAAGGTGGCACTGAATTCTCACCCAGGACCATCCAAGTTGGAAGAAATCGTCCTGTCAATTCCATCAGACTTTGAAGTCCTGCCTCGGGACCTGAGAGCCCTGCTGGCTTCAGTTAAATCTGTTTTCTGCAAGTCTGAGCTGAGCTGGACGATGGTATCTTCACTGTGAGAGTCTGTATGAGGTCAATATTGCAGAATAATGAAGTGATTTCCACGATGGTGTATGTGTCATAAACAACAGTTAGGCTTCTATGGGAAGTTTTTGTTTAATGAGAGCTTAGGGTATGTTTGTTTTCAATACAGGTAGGTGTCTGAAGATGGAGTGAATTAGTGAAGAAGTCCTCCCCAAATTCCTCAAAAGAAAATCCCATTGTCTCTGCTAGCATTACATTCCTGCTAATTACATTTGTAGGCCCTCCTCTGAAGATGGAGCAAATAAGATGTCCTGGAAAGCAGCATTTCTTGTTTAAAACTGTTGACCATAATTCTCTGGATGGCCTTTCATTGCTTAAACTGTGTGTGAATAAGGCCACTAATACTTTATTCATGAATAATTTTTTTCCGTTGTATAAACAGGAACAATTTTGCAAAATATGAATATTAATTGGCTTTTGTTCTCAAATAGAGAAGTCAAAATCCAATAGTTCCAATACCATTTGCAATGTTTTGAAGGTCAAGAGAAGAAATGAAGTGTCAGAAAGTATCGCAGTGGAAGAAATGGTGAAGAGGAGAAGAGTGGAAGTCAGAGCAGAGGTCTCATGCCCACAGTCAAGTATGGGTAGGTGAGTTGACTACAAAATAGTCTTTCAGAGCACATACCAATATTTTTAATGTCTCTTGTACCGTCCTCATATTTTGTTCTTCTGTAATACTTGTTCCCGTTTGTCTTCTTCCTTGTGTTCCATAGGCGACAGAATCTAAGCAGCCTTGCCCGTATTTTGAGAAGAGTTGTCTTATGCTTTCAGGTTCCTGTGCCCTTTACTAGAGTCTTCCTGTTTAACTCTTTTGTGTTAATTTTATCTGTAGAATCACAGCAGGATGCGAACTCAGTAACTATACAAAGCAGTGTACCGGCTTGCACATCTGAGCCAGGGATGACAAAGAAAGAACTGGGAAGTTTCCTAGCTGCCTCCTAGCCTGTTCCTCTGTCTCAGTTGATGAATGCCACCTCTCTGCTTGAGTCTGATGGCAAAACACGTTTGAGCTTACTGTTTACAAAGTGCTTTAAAGCCTCACAGAATTGCACATGTTGTGTGGGCACGTAAGTATCACCACACATCTTTTTCCATCTTTCACATCTTTTATGTTTGGTAGCTGAACTTCTTTTGGTGATTTCAGAGACTCATGGGGGTTGGATGATACCTTTGATATCATCGAGTCCAACCTCTCCTGCTTAAGCAGGGTCAGCCAGAGCAGGTTGCCCAGGACATGTCCCCTCAGGTTTTGAATGGACTCCAGGAGTGGAGATGCCACAATTTCTGTGAGCAACCAGATGGAGTGCTTGACCACAGTTGCAGTCAAAGAGTTTTCTCTTGCATTTGGATTTAATTTCATGTCGTGCAGTTTGTGCCCTTTGCTTCTTGTCCTGCCAGAAGGTGCTGCTGAGAGCCTGGCTCCCTCTTATTTGTTCCCTCCCATCAGGTGTACATTGGTAAGGTCTCCCCTGAGCATTCTCTGTGCTGAACAGTCCCAGCTCTCCTAGCCTCTCTGTATACAACATGTGCTCCAGTCCCTTAGTCATCTTTGTCGCCCTTTGCTGGGCTCACCTCAGTTAGTCCCAGTCTTGTCCTGGGAGCCCAGTCTGGACAGAGCACACTAACTGGCCTCAGCAGCCCTGAGCAGAGAGGATCAACCCCTTCAAGCTGCTGGCAAGACTCTTCCTAGTTCTGCTTGGCATGTTTTTGGCTGCCTTCAGCATGATGGTGCAATGCTGACTCATGGTGACTAACTTCAAGCTTAGTTCCTGACTACCTTTTAGAGGCAGGCCCATTACTACTTACAGTCTAGCGGGCTTCTTTCTTTCATAGAGCGTAGCTTTTAAAAAAAGAAAATGCGTGCCTGTACTTAATACTCACAAGAGTGTGGCAGAAAGTCCCAGACCCAGCATTGTGATCAGATGTGTTTGTGCTTACCTCTCCCCATCCATGGCAGTGTAATGACTGTGTCAGATCATCTCCCTTGTTCCCTTATATTCTACCCAATTCCTAAATGCATTTCATGCATAGATTATAACAGGAGAAGTATGAAGCCAGTTCTTTTCCTGCTCATACAAATGTGCTTTCATTGGCTTTCTCCACCTTCCTCGGTTTCTAATCACAACAGAACTGCTTAAAATGAGCGAAGAATGACACCAGGATCCAGAATGCATCTCTGCCAGGCAACACATGAATTGTAGATTCATACAATATGAGGCCAGAAAGGGCTATTTCATGATCCAGTCTGGCAGTTTTCTCTTAGTCCTATGTCTTGCTCTAGCAGTTAAGATTGAAACAGCTAACAATTCTAAAGTAAATTGAATTGGTGAGGTCTCAACTTCAAGCCGTCTGTTACTTTTTTCTGATTACTCTGTTAGACTGAAGAGCTCAATCAGTCTGAGCATTCCATGCCCTGCCCCAGGAAGGAGTTTTCCTACTGTAATCAAACTACCACTTGATCTTTTTTTTCTTCTTGGACAAGCTCTTTTGCTCATAAGTCCTCACAGAGAATTTGGATTTGGTTTTTCTTGGGGTGCTATTGAGTGTAGAGCTATCAGAATCTGCAGGTGTCACCAGTGATACCGATCAGCTCAAAGAGCACTATTTTGTGTGTGAAACTAGGATTATTTTTTCCCACATGCATCACTTTGTACCTCTCTGGACAGTTTCCTCTGCCATTTTATTGCTCCATGACTGAGTCTTTTAAGATCTTCCTATGGTTCTTTGCTACCTGCCCTTTTCTTTGTGTCAGTAACCTTGTAGGGTTTACAGCCTTTCTGAACTTGCTGGTCATCCCCCTTTCCATGTTATGTAACGCTTTTTTTCTCTTCAACTGCTTGTTGGTTTTACTGGAAAAAGCAGAAAGCTAGTACTGGAATGAGTGCAAAGCAGATTAAGGGTATCTGTCTTGTTGGCTAGAGGCACTAAAGTCATCATTTCTAGTGAAATACTTGGACTAGCCATTTACGATATTGCTTCCTTTTTGTAAACTCAGTTCTTTCTTATTTCACTTATTTTTAGAGCTGGAGCCGAGTGTGTTCACTGTACAAGTAAAGCAAAGCATGGATTTGAAATGGTAAGCTACAGAATATTCAGAAAGAGACAACAGCATCTGTTTAGTTCTAGATTCCTAAAGTGACAAGCCTAAAAATGCCTTCAGGTAATTTTTTTCCCTTTTCACCTGCATAGAGATATTTGTCATTCCTGCTTATCAAATTTAGCCAAAGGATGAGCTTTACAGGGAGACAAGACAAACTTTTCTGACTGTCAAGCTATGAGCTCTAGGGGTGAGCTTAGCCTCTCAGATATGAGCCTGAAGGATGCCCTACCTGTCTTCAAGACTCCAGTCCTCTTTTTACCTCAGATGCCCCCTCGTGCAGAACTCCATGAGGGACCAACAGTGGGTGCTGACACCTTGACACTGGCTTTGGTGTGAGTACTTGCCACTCCCCACCAGTGTCCTTTCTCTGTGCAGATGGCCTTGCCAACATCTCTCTCTCGGAGCAGTGTCATGCCTTTTCTCACCATGGCATCAGAAGGCAGATTTACAACAGCATTATTCCAGAGGGATTGGCAGTTGCTTTCTCAACCCACTGTTCTCCAGAGACCTTGTAGGATTCTTTCTGGTTTAGCCCACAGGCTAAAAGGTTGCTCTGACAGAGCTGCTTCTGTTAGGTACACCTTTTGGTTAACAGGGTCTTCCCTAATGCTCCTGTTCTCCTCCTGGCTGTTGCCCATCCTCCCAATTGTCCTAGTGCATTTCATCCATTTTCTGACTACTGATACCCATTCTAAATTCAGTTCAAATCCCTGCCACACTGTTGCCTTCCTGCCCCTTTCCTTGTTCAGCCTCTTGGGAGTGAGTCTTTTCTGAGGAGGCAAACTCATTCTTCTTGGAATTGCCCACAAAGAAGGTTGCCCGGTAGGATAAAAGGAACAGCTTCTTCTGCCACTGTTCCTTGGGAGGTGGACAGTTGCATCAAATACCTGGATTTCTGCATGTTTCTGCATGATGACATGCTGCCTCCATTTCAGGAAGCTTTTGGACCTCTCCATAACTGAGCTTTTACATAAAACTCACCTGTCAGCTTGCTTGAAACCTGAGATCGCCAGAGCATAAGGCCTGCTTGCTCCTGTAGGACTGGTTTCAAAGGGCCAATCCCAGTATAATTGCTTTGCAGGGATTCTCTGCATATACAGTAACCTGCAGTTTCAGGTGGTGCTAGTTGCATGGTTACCTTCAGCCTGCACAGATAAACTCCTTTATTGAAACAGCCCTTACCTTTTCATAAGCCCAAAACTTCCTTTCAGAAGAGGGTTTTTTGACAGATTTGTTGGATTTTCAAGATAGGAAGGATACTTGCTGGGAAGTTTTCAGGAGCATGCAGTACAGAAGAACTTCTCTAAAACATGCAGGCTTATTTGTCTCTAAAACTTGTATCACTTTTTTTTCCCCCCACTCAACTTACTTTTGCAGGATTAGTGACAGGGCTTCTGACTTCTTTCCTCGGGTGCTCTAAACTCTGTTGGTGGGATAATGGTCGTCCTTCTGAAAGAAGCTTTATTCCTCACTTTGTTATAATCACTGTCCCCAGAATGCCTCTGTTCCTTGCACAGTGGCTGAGTTTCCCAAACATTAGAGTTCCTGAAAGCTAGAGCTCCAGGTTAGCATATTGGATCCTGAGAAATAATGTGGTAGGTGGCAGACATCACTGTAATCTCATATTGTGTTAACTAATGTGGGGGGAGGACCTGAGCTCTTTCGAGGTAAACTGGAACTATGATGAATGTATCATCAATTCAGCAAATACTAATTCAGGTGAGAAGAACCTTCTCCAGAACAGATGCTTGTCCCTGAAATTTGCACTAGTCAGGGCACTCTTATACTGAAAGGGCTGTCCAGACACAAACTGTAGTGTTCATGAATATCAGACCAGATGTCACAAGCACTGCTTGAAATCATATGCAGATGATGTCACCCTTATGTGCATTTTTAGGAGATCAGAGCCAGGTGCTTCTGTGACATGCTTTCCATTTGGTTTGCTTTCCATTTGTTTTTGGGGTTTTTTTTGGTATTCAGGATGAGAAAAAAGATTAGGTTTAGTAAAAAAATATATTAGTACCTCCTGTACTTTCTCAGGATTCCTCTGATCCTTCCTCCAGGGCTCTTGTTCAATTTGTCAGCAGTGTATGACTTTGGATCCAAATCCACCTGGTATTTTAGTGTGCATCTCAAAAAGAGAAAGGTCTCATTAAACATGAAGGAAATCTGTCTACTTAGTACCCATAGGATTGACTTTACAACATTGCTACTTGGTTCTGAAGGAGGAGCATGGAAGTGCCACAGCCACATGACTGTTAAATAGATAGCATTTTCAGCTCTTATCCAAATGCTTTCTAGTCCTGCAGTTTTGACAGTAGGCTGTCTGGTCAGGGTCATTGGAAATGAGCCTATGCATCTTTTCACTTACCAAGTGCACCAGAAGAAGTCAAAGAAAGAAAGAGAACCAAGAGGAGCTCAGCCTGTCACCGCAGTTTTCCTGACTTGGTTAATCCTCTTGAGACTAAACTGCAAAGATCTCAGGCCATCTGAAGTTTGGAATTTTGCATGAACCTTAGCTGAGTGCAAGAGGAACAGCATCGGGGAGTGGAGCTGTTCTTTTATCTTCTTTCCATGACACAGTTGGTTTATTCTCTGTTAAAGAAGCTTACATGCTGATTTTGGGTTTTCTGTGCTTTGTATTACTGTTAGCCTTTCTAATGGGTATTCCTGGCTCACCTTGTGCTTCTGACACTTTACACTTCTGTCCCTTCTCCATTACTCTCTCTCCTATGACTGTGTCTTAGCAGGGCTCATGTCCAGGTGCCTGGGTGCCTGTATTTTCCAGTAGCTGTTGCTTCCCACAGCACCTCTGTTCAAGTTTTTTTGAATCTCTGTCTACGCTATAGCTGCTGTTATTCTTTCACTATCTGATATGTTAAAGTCTACTAAATGAATTACAGCTTTATGTTAGGCCTGTGAAGCTCCTGAGGAGGGCAGGGTAGAAATATATTGGTGGAGAAACTCCTCATAGTAGCAGGGAAAAAATAATCACAGAACAAGAGAGTAGACCTTGCCTTTTACTTCTCAAAGAAAGCAAACAAATAAAAATGTCCTGTACAATAGAGTTTTATACAACATGAATGTTACATCATATTATGTAACAGTTCTTGGGTTCCTTTTCCTTTCAGAATACCTCCAAAGAAAATGACTGTGAGTTTAGTCCAGCATCCCTTACTGTAGGCTGTAACCAAGTGAATTTCTGTAAGTAAGGAATTTGTGGATTCTTTAATTCAAATTGGTCATATTAAATCAAAAGCTGCAAGGATTAGATTGGTATTAGTTTTCATTTTAAAATCATGTTTGATATTTTCCAGTATGTGAGGTTAGGAATTACAACCACTGTAAAGCAGCAGGTCACCAATGATTTTGGCTGACTCTTGCCACATAATGAATTCCCACCCACAGAGCTAGGCTACGTAGCTCCTTCAGAGCTGGACTGTGAGATGGGAGCCTACCTCCAGATCTGTCTGCATTGTGATTGCTTTGAAACCTCCCAGGTGCCGTGCCAGTCAGTCTGGACCTACCTCTTCATTTCAGGGTCTGCCATTGGGCGTGCAGGGAGCATGGAGAGAGCAAGCTTGTGGTTTTGTTCTTGCTGCTGTTTCTTACAGGGGGACCTGTAGAATCTAACCTTGAACAAAGAACAGCAACCAGTCAGGCTGAGGGTACAGTGCAGCTGCTGCAGGAAATGGACCAAATGGTAAACAAAGGAAGCAAAGTGTCAGAGGGAAGAGGTCTCTCAAGCAAAGAGTCAGAAGGAAGAGGTCTCTCCAAGTTCTGGAGAAGGTACTAATACTGAGGCTATAAGCAGATGCAGTCCTGCTGTGTCCCAGCCTGTGTTAGACTGTGCCCGATTCTGGCAGTTCAGGTCATTCTACATTATTGTTAAGAATGGGTACCTGTTTTCTGTGGTTAAACCAAGGTCTCCCAAGGCAAAGGAACATTCAAGGATGTCCTTTTGTCTTGTAGTAAGATGCAACATTCCCAACAAATTTCCTTTTCTGAGCAGTCTTTGGGATAAAAACTCCTCATGGGAGGGTTACTGACCTCCATCACAGCCCTTACACAAAGTGTCTTTTATCACCTGAGGAGTGCCATCTCCAGCCCAATTTTTAAGGGACTTAAACATTCCCCCTTCTAGCAGGGCCTTCCCAGGACAGACCTTCAGTCCCGTTAAGGTATGTATGACCTTTACTTGGCCATTTGGCAGCTGTGGCCTTTGTGACTCTGATTCCCAGACACCATTTCAAACAGAAATAAAGTAACCATGCAAACAGTTTTTGGTCACTGCTGACTAACAGAGTGCTCTAAAGCTGTTGAAGCTGTATCTCACAAGAGTAGTCTGTTCACTGCACAGCACAAGTTAAATGTTGGCAGTAACTGTTTGTTTGATAGGTAAGTTACTTTTGGAAGAAATAAAATTCCTTGTTTATCATAATGTATGCCAGCCTGTTTAACTATTGAGACTAGACTGTTATGGCACAAGTTACTCTGTTACCTCTATTTTTTCAGTCCTCTGTATTATTTTGTGCTAGGCTTGTGTCTTTCTGGTGGGCAGAAATTACCTTGTTATTACGATTCTCAGAGAAGCATTTTAAGTGTAATGTGCTCTTTTTGTTGTTTCCCCAGCATAATCTTTTCGCCACTACAGCATCTTTTTGGTGGCAAGAACTGACCTGGAAGTACCGACTGTTGTGGAAAGGTAAACTTGTAGCATCAGTGTTGGGTTGTATTGTTTCTTTTGTAATTCAGCTTTTCACATTGCTTGTCTCAGCTATTAAATGTTTTAAATGAAATTCTACTTTGTTTACATTTTCAAATTGATGTTCCGAAAATGTTGGGTTAGAATGTCTTTTTCTTTACAACCTAGAGTTTTTGGAAAGAGGGCCACAAGCTTTAAGATTCTGATCCTCGAGTGTCATGAATCGGGCATTTTACATTAAAAGTCATTATATAAGATTCTAATAAAACAAGCACCAACTTGGAACTGTGTGTTATTTTAATCAGTCTTACCCAGGCAGAAAACACTCTTTCCGTCCAAGAAGTAGAGGTTTCTAGTATTAGATGGACTCCTGTAGTATGCTTCACAGCATTAAAAATGTCAGAATTGGTGAAAGTATTTTGGATTAAATTTTACCACTGGACTACAATTTGTGTAATTATTTATGCCTTCAGTATGTAATGGGATGAGGTTGGGAGTTAAGATGTCAGACATGCCTAGGGCATGCTTAGGCAGCTTTTTGCCATCATGCTAGTGCATTTACAATACACCATCATTCTTCAGCCATCTCCTAAGCTGAGACATCGTAAGCATGTACATGCGCAATGCTAGTCTAACTCATAACACTGAGTGGTTGTTACTTTACCAGTAGCAACATGTAGCTGTTTAAATGTGTCTCAGTGTTAACTTGTCAGGCAGAATGAGATAGTGCTCGAAATTTAGAGTCAAATAATGTTACACATGGTCTGTTTGGCTTGTTTCCACCCCAGTCCATGGATTATCCACCCTACATACCAAGGTATTTGTTCCTGGACACCCATCAGCACTGAAACAGTGCTTTCCCTCCAAGAAATGGAGTTGAGAAACTAGTTCCATTTATGCTGTTCCTCTTCTTAGTCTTGTCCCACAAACACTGACAAAGGCAGAGTGCACCAGGATTCAGTTCCTTCTGCTGGGGGATGTACAATGAAATGGATGGTGGTGAGGACCAGTAAATGGATAAAGAGTTGGACAGATAGATAACAAGCCATAAATAAGGGCAGATATCCATGAGTTGATCTTCTTTAACACTGGTTATGTCAAGAAGATGATGTCACACTTTCCTGATCTTACATGCAGCTGCATAAAATAGGGCCCTTTACCCTGCAAGAGCTGAGACTGTTCAGCCTGGAGAAGAGAAGGCTCAGTGGGCATTTTATCAGTGTGTGCAAATACCCGGAGGGAGAGTGTAGAGAGGGCAGATCCTGGCTCTTTCCGTTGGTGCCCAGCGGCAGGACCAGAGGCAGAGGGTTCAAACTGGAACACAGGAGGTTCTCTCTGCACGTCAGAAAACACTTTTTCCCTGTGGGGATGACCAAACCCTGGCACAGGTTCCCCAGGGAGGTTTTGGAGTTTCCCACGTTGGAGATATTCAAACACTGTCTGGATGTAGTCCTGGGCAGCTGGCTGTAGGTGGCCCTGCTTGAGCAGGGGCTTGGACCCAGTCACCTCTAGAGGTCCCTTCCTACCTCCTTCCCTTGTTAAACTGTCTGTATCTTGACCCAGAGTTTTGTCTTGCTTTTGCCCTTCCAGTTCTCTCTCCCATCCTGCTGAGTGGAGGGAATGAGCAGCTTGGTGGGGGCTCACCTGCCAGCCAGGGTCAACCCACTGCCCGCCCCTCCCCCCCCCCCAAAAAAAAAAAAAGGGGGACGCAGCCTGCAGAGGATCCAGGCAGGAGCACAGGCAAAGCATGAGATGCTGCCATGCGTTGACCCTGATGCTTACACTGCTCATTGCTTGGCTGACAGGACCAAGTGTGCCATGCAGCACTAATGAGAAGGAGGAGTGTGGGTTGAAGCTGAGCCTGGGAAAGGGGGGGAAAGAAGTTAAATTGGTCTACTTTAAATGAGCGTGGATCATGTCTACCTCTGCTAGGGAATCAGACATCGTCTCACATGAAGGAGCACTGTCATCCCTGAGGCCAAGCATCTTCTGGGCAGCCTGGCGCTGGTTATTTTTCTGCTCAGGCACCAAGGACTTAAGCTGTACCTGCTGATACCTTCCCTCTCAACGACCCCTGCTAGAGCAGAACACAACACAGTGGTAATGTCCTGTGAGGACTTCAAGTGTGTCCAGTGCCTTTCCTGTAAACTCACCTGCCTGCAGGCAGGGTCAGGAGAAATTCTCACCTGGGGTTACCAAAAGCCATTCCATGTATAAAAATAATAATAAAAAAAATTTCAATGTTTTCATCTGACTATAAACTGTACCTGTAAATCAGAGTGACATAGATGGACATGGGATCAGGAGACAGAAAGGTGCATGTGAACACAGGAGGATGGACGGGGAGACGACTATAGACTTGAATTACTGGCAAGAGTCAGTAGAGGAAATCTGGCCAAGAATTAGACAAATGTAAGGTAGGACAGGTACCAGAAAGAGAAAAAATGTTTGATGGATAGTTAACAGAAAGACACCCAGGCAGCTGGCCATGTGATGGTGTCAGTGGTGATGTCAGCAGAGATGGAATACTTACCTGGCTGAAGCTACAGCATGCACATAAAGACATTTTGATTTCTCACTCTGGAAAATGCCATTACAGAATTAAGGGCAATATTTGCGGGATGTGCATCCTTTCCAGAAAATCATTTTAGGTGATAAAGAAAATGTTTTGATTAAATCTAAAAAAAAAATATTTTTTTTTATTTTAACTGTGATAGGCATTCTTTCAACTTTGAGAAAGCATTTTGCTCTGTAAACAAGTGGCCTTCTTTTAAAAGGAAAAGGGAAGTTACTTACAAAAGAACAAGCAGAAACAAGCAAACCGTAATATTTCTTGAGCGGGACTCTTCCCTCTCTTCCCTTTGGCATACTGTAAATGCAGGAAAAAGCCACACACTTCCACTCACAGCACTGATGCCATACCATTGGCACTGGTGACTATGGGCCTTGATGCTCTCAGGATGGAGAGCTCACTGGTGAAAGAAGTCAGAACTGGAAAAGGCTGCTCCATTTTTCCTCTTCACACAGACATTTTTGTGCTATTTACCCACTCTCTAAAAGGGGGGAATCTCACCTGTTCTGGTGCTGCTTGTCCTGCTCCTGGATTTGCTAGTCATTGATGTGTATAAGGTGGGATGTCCTGCTTCTTTCTCTGCAGTCCCTTGTGCCTATTTTGTTCTTTTTCTTGCAATTTCTGGTACTGAAATGCCTCCTGTGTGCAGCTCTACGTGGCTCCGCCTGCCCCTGTAGTGGCTGCATTGCTGACACACTTGAGTAAAGTGCTTACATAAATTATATAATATATAGTCTGTATAGTACCTGACAGCACCCTTGGAGCAAGCATGTCCAGGCAGACTGACTTTCTCCTTGCAGAAGGCCAGGCACTGCAGGGGGTAGGTGCTCTTGGCTTGCTCTTACCAGCAAGGAGTGGGAGAGGTCCAGCCCTGAGCTGGTTCTCTTGGCATAGACAGAGGCTGACTGTGAGCTACCTGCTCAGACACAGGATGGTGCGGTGGGTCGGTCTGAGAGGATGCTTAAACCTCCTCTGCATGTGACCTTGAGGAGGGCAATGTGGTAAGGAACTGCGGTGGAGGAGAGGGAAGGAAAGCCCTAGAACTGACAAAAGAAAGAAATGCCCAAAAAGCCCAGGGAATAAGAAGTACATTGTCCAAGGGAGAAGAGAAAAATGAGGGAAGACCTTCTGCTTCCCACCTTTCCTCTATCAGCGGCAGTGCTGGGGTGTGCGTGTGGGCTAGCTTGCTGTACAGCTCTGTGGCCCTCAGCATAGCTCTTGGCTCTTCTCTGCAGACATCCCTGGGACCCTGGATAGGTGTCCAGCTGCTGGGGGATGAATATTAATCTTAACCTAACTGCTGCAGCAGCTGATTGTTGATAATTATTTCTACTACCTTGATATATATAAACACAGATTTGTTTTTTTATTCCCAGGCATACTTGCTAGTGGGGATTTTGTGGCATTGGTGGCAACCTGTAATGCAGCAGAGAAGTTCAGAGGATGAAGCCCCCATGACCATGTGCCTCAGGGGATGTGAGGGACCCCCATCTGCAGTATCGCTTCCTCCCACCAGCTGGGGAGTGCTTTGGGTCTGGCCCCAGGCTGAGTAGGACAGCAGGAAGGTTCTTGGTTTGTTCTCACTGGGGAATGGGTGGCAAAGTAGGATGCAATGCTGTCCCCCAGCACCTGGAGGGGGTGCAACTCCCTTCTCTGAGGCAGCTCCCCAGGGCTTTGTGTGTGATGCTGCTGTCACCCACTGTGAGGGCAGCACAGTCACAGTGCCCCGGGGCAGACCTGCCTGCCAAACTGCCCTGGAAGATGGGGGTCACTGCCAGGACAGAGCCAGTCACAGCCCAGCCTTGAGGTTCTCCCAGTGCCTGGCACCAGCACATCTTGCCAGTACAATGGAGACCTGAGGGACACCAAGCAGCTGCCACAGGATGGCCAGGGCACCAGAGCTGGGTTCTCGAGGCACTGGAGGACGGGAGGGCTCTGCAGCTGTGTCCCCATTCAGGTCAGACCCCTTTGCCCTCCCCTGTTCTGCCTCGGTCCTCACCACCCTGCTTGGTGCAAGCAGAGAATAGGCAGAGACTTGGAGGAGTCTGAGGCTGCTACTTGGGATCTCTGATCCCCAAAGGAGAGGTGGAAAGGCTCTGGGACATGTCTGGGAGGACTCTCTGGTAGGTCTCATAGGAAAGAGTTTCCATTAAAGCAGCAAAACCATGCTGTGTGGCTTCATTGGAGGAGTCTGGGGCTGCTCTTAGGTCCCTAAAACCTAAGAAGTGAGAAGACTCTGGGAGATGCCAGGGAGGAGTTTTGGGTAGATTCCAGAGGAGAGAGTTCCCTTGAAAATAAACCCCCAACACCATCTCAGGTAGATTCCTTGGACAGGTCTGGGGCTGCTGCCCAGGATCTCTGGTCCCTAAAGCTGAGGTCAAAAGACTCCAGGAGATGACTGGGAGGAATCTTGGGTGGATCCTGCAAGGGTGCTTTCTCCAAAGGAAGAAAAGCATATCTGATCACTTCCCTGGAGGAGAGTGCAGCTGCTACTCAGGATTTCTGGTCCCTGAAACAGATGTTAGAAGACACCATTAGATGCCTAGGATGAGTCTTGGGTGGATGCCAGAGGACAGACTTTCCCCCAAGGAACAAAAATATCTCAGGTTGCTTCCTTGGAGGAATGTGTGGCTTCTACCTGGGATCTCAGGACCATAAAGCATCAGTCAAAAGACACTGGAAGACACCTGGTAGGAGTCTTGGGTGGATCCTGGAAGAGGGAGGTTCCTCTACAGCAAAAAGCATCTCGGATACTTTCCTCGGAAGAGTCAGGGGCTGCTGCTTGGGATCTCGGGTCTCTTAAGGTAAAGATCAAAAGTCTCCGGGAAACGCCTGGGACAAGTCTCGGGTGGCCCTCGGAAGCCGCACTCTTAAAAGCCTGCCGACCTCCAGGCGCCGGACGTGCCCACCAGCCCTACGGAAATCGCGCTCTAAGGACCGGAAGTCCTCCAGAATACCAAAGCTACCCATCAGTCCTCGAGGAAGCCGCTCTCTATGGTGCAGCAGTCCTTCAGAAGTGGCACTCTATGGGGCGTCAGTCCTCCTGGACACCAGAAGTGCCCATCAGTCCTCCAGACGTCGCACTCCATAGGTCGGCAGTGCTCCACAACAGGCCCGCCCCTAGACACAAACCCCGCCCATGGATACCGCCCGGGAGCGGGCCCTGTCCCACGCATGCGCAGAGGGCGTCGCTGCTGCTCTCGCTTCTGCCACCTGGCGAACAAATGTCGGTACTGCAGCCCCGGCCAGACAGGATCAGGCGGACGGTAATGCGGAGCGGTGGGCGCGGCAGTGAGGGTGAGCCCGCCCGGGACGGATCTGTCGGCGCGAGGGTCCGGGGAGAGGGACGGGGAGACGGTCCGGGTTTGGGGGGGCGGCGGGGAGATCGAAGAGTCTGGGGGGATGGCGGCGAGGGTGGCCCCCGGGGATGCGTCTGCAGGGGGATCGGACATGTCCGGGGGGCTAGGGGAAGCGTTTGGTGCGGGGCGGGGTCGGGAGTGGGCCCCGGGAAGGCGTCTGGGTGGACAGGGAGCCGAGGAGATGTCCGGGGGCGTCGGAAAAGTGTCCGGCGCAGAGGGGTGGAGTGTCGCCGGGGGGCCGCGGGGCGGGGGGGCCCAAGCAGACGTTCGAGGGGCGGGGGGGTGGGGTGGAGGTGCGAGGGGGGCGAGGGAGGGGGGCGGCGGGGTGTTCGTTGGGGGTGGCCGAGTATTAGGACCAGGGAGATATGCAAGGGAGGGGGCGGGAGGTAAATATCCTTAAGTAGGGGCCAGGGAGGCATTGGGAGGGGGGAACCTTTCGAAAGGTCTGTCTCCAAACTAGCACTTACTACTGCGGAATTCCCAGATTCCCCTGGGCACGGAAATCTCCTGAGCCAACACCACAACAGATGGGTTTTTTTGTTTGCTTTTAAAGGTGACATCGTGAAAGCATGGGGTAGGAAAACGTGATACTCTTTAAGAGTATCTTTTGTACTTCTGGAGTACTTTTGGAGTACTTTTGGAGAAGCATGTTGTCTGTATACCTTCGCTTGGGATGAGGAACAGTGAGTACATTAAGTGGTACCTTTCTCTTGTCAAAGCTCTCTTTGCCTCTCTCAGTCTGGCTCCTGGCCCCTCTTTTGGACTCCTTCCCTCTGTACCCTGTGGCTTGTTGTGTTCTCCCTCTCTACTTCTCAGTCTCTCTCTCTTGGGCTCCCTGCCCCTGTTTGTTTAATGCTCCCTCTCTGCCATCTAGCTGTTGCTGGGCTTCCTCTAAGTGTCACACTGGGTCTGGCTTCTTGTCCCTGTCTTTTCATTCCTCCCTCTTGTTGCTGTAGCCTGTTCCTATCATTTTCTTTCAGCCTCTGTTTGGTTCTGTCTCCCCGTTTTTTCCTTCCTCCCTCCCTCTGCCCCATTGCCCCTGGCTGTTTTTCCTTGCTCCCTATCTCTCTGCCTGGCGCTGGCTCCCTTTCTTTTTTCACTGTTTCTCTGTCCTGTAGCCCATCAGTATTTTTTCTTTCTCTGTCTCCCTGTCCCTGTTGTCCAGGGTGATCCTTCCTGGCCTCATAGCAATGTCACTGTTCAGTTTTCTTTCTCCACCTCTCCTTCCCCAGCTCCCCCCCACCCCCCCTTGTAATCCCCCTTCCTTTCTTCATCTCCCTCCTCCTTGCTTCCCATCCCTGTTTTGTAATTACTCCCTCTCTGCTGCATAGCCCAACACTTTTTACTTTTCCCCATCTCTGTGTCCCCCTCACTGCCCCCATTTTCTAATTGTTCCTCTCTCACCTGTACCCCATAGCAGTTTTTGTTTTCATCCGTCCCTCTCTGTCCAGCTACTCATCCCCAGTTCTTAATTCCTCTCTCTGCCCCTTTTAAAGGATAAATGTACACAGACGTGGGTATCACTAGGTTTGCTTTAATCACAACTCAGAGCTGGGCCACCACTCCAGTGAGTGGCAGAGAACAAAGGGATGCAGCGCAACTTACATACACTTATCATTAGTCAACGTCTGAAGTTTTTAGGCGTTTCCTTTGGTCCTGTCAGTTCTGCGAATCCATCACCAGTTGATTTACCTGTTCAGTTCCAGTCTCTGCCTCGGTTCCAAGCTCCTCCTTGGATCGTGGTCTTCTTTCTGCCAGCTTTAACTCACACACTCCTTCAAGCACACTTTGAACAAGCAATTCCTATTCACATATACCAATTTTTCTGAAAACACCGGTGTTTCTGCGAGCACCTGTATACACAAGTTGATTATCTGTTGTTTCTCTATTCTGCCACTGATTAATTGGACTGGGTTTTAAGCCAGCCTTGGATTAGGGCTATACTAGGGACGAGGCCTGGTTCTGCCATTTAGCAGCTTCAGTTCTTTAAATTTCTTAGCTAAAAATACATTTTCTTTAACAGCCCCCAGTAGCCTGTGTGGACTTCTTCCTTGGTCTGGCTCCCTTTCTCCAGTTTTTAATTCCACATTGTCTGTCCTGGAGTGCTATGCAATTTGTCTCTCTCTGTCTCTGTCCAGCTCCCTGCCACTGTTTTCTTCCCTTTTTGTCTTGTAGCCCATTGCTGGTTTTTTTTCCATTCCCCTTTCTATGTGGCTGTCTGCCTGGCTCCCTGTTCCTGGTTTTTGAATGCCTCCCTCTGCCCTGTAGTCTGTGCAATCTTTTGCCTTTCTCCACCTCTCTCTGGCCGGTACTCTGTCCCTATTCTTTAATTACTCCCTTTCCACCCTGTGGTGTGGAGCTTTTGTCTTTCCTCCATCTCCCTGTCTCTTTCCTCTTATTGTTTCAGTCCTGCATCCTCTATCTAACATTTAGTCTGCATATTTCCATTCTGCTGCTTGTCCTGCCCTTCCTCACCACATCCCCCTACCCGGCTCATATTGTCATTATTCCCCTGTGTGCTGTTCCCTGGCCTCTTTTCCCCATCCTGCAGCCCAGGGCTTGTTTTCCTTTCTCCTTGTTTTTGTCCTGATCTCTTGTCTCTTTCCCCCGCCACTGCCCCCTAATCCCTCTGCCTTGATCCCCATCTTTGTATCTCTCTGTCTCTGCCCTTGTTCCTCTGATTTGATTTCTCTCTCAATCCATCTCTTCTGCTCCCCGCTCATAATTTTCTCTCTCTTTCCCTCTGTCCTACTTCCATGGGTAGCATGCAAGGCTACATGTCTAGGAACTGGAACAGAGAACTGGAACACACCTGTGTATCCTCTCTGGGGGAGGACACCCAAGTGATCGGTGTTACAGGAGAGAAAGGGAGGGGAGAAAGAAGAAGAACCATGTCTGAGCAGTCAAATTCTCCTGGCAGCGCTGACAGCAGGAGCTGCAGTGAGTCCTGGGCTCTCAGGGCCCAGTCTCCCCTTTTGTGTGTCACGATCCCTCCCTGCCCCTCCCCTGACTCCCTCTCTCCCATGCTGGTGTGACTGTTTTGGGGTTCTGTTTGCTGCCCTGTACCTTCCTTTGCTGTTTTGCTCTGAGAGGCTCCCTGTCCCCATCCTTTAGGTCGTCCCTTTCTCCTGTAGCCTGTGTCTTTTTGTTGGTTTTTTTTCTTGCCCCCTGCTTCTCTATCTCTCTCTGGCTCTAGGACAACACTCTTTTTGCATTCTTCACACTGTCCTGTGGCCTTTCGGTATTTTTGCTGTGTCAGGTGCTCTCTGTCCGGCTCCCTGTTTTTCAGGCTTTCTTCTTCAAGCTCTCAGCCAAGAGGATGAGTGGTAAATTTTGTTATTCCTGTGAGCACACAGTGTGCCACAGGCAAATCTCAAAACAGTCCCTGCTTTGGAGTTTGTTCATCTCTCTATTGGCGGTGATTAGTTGGAAAGAAAGCCTATAAATTAGAATAGAAAAGCCTATATCCTGTCCTTTCACCCACATTTTGGGCACATAATGCACAAAGGTGAAAGATTTGGAAGGGGCAAAATAACTAGTTAAAAATTAACTAAGACACAAAATCTGTCCAAACATGATACTGAGGCAAACAATGCAGGGGAAGGGTATGTGAGGGTGAGAATAAATTAAATAACTAAAAAATAAAAAAAAGAAATTTGCAGTTGCACTAGCTAGGATGGTAATTTCATGGGTTATCAGTCCTCACAGTTTTGCAGTCAGTAGCTGATGCAAATGCTATCTTATTCCTGTGGACCAGGAGATACTGCAAAAATCTTTACACAATGAGGCTTCTTTGGCTTTTCTTAAAGAAAAGTCAGGATTGCTCTAAAGTAAGGTTTGAAGCTTTCATCCATGAGAAGATGTATTGCAGCAACTTGCTCCTGATGCAAGTGTTTGGGACATGAGAATTTATTCCTTCTAGAGGCGGTAATCTGTTTCCTTCAATCTGAATTGTCTTTGATTTTCATTTTGCAGCAGCAAAGAACTAAACGAGGAGGCTGGGCCAAAGGGAGAAAGAAACCCCTTAGGGACACCAGTGCCACCCAGCCCCACCTCACAGGGTATATGCGAATCATGCATGAGCATAGAGAGCAACTTTGAGTGAAGAGGCCTGAAGTCCCTTTCCCAGACATCACCAGGATGATGGGCAGTGAATGGAGTAAACTGCCTCCTGAGGAGAAGCAGGTACCATTAAACTCCCTTTTCCTTGTTGGATTATTACTGCTGTTAAATGGGAATATCGTTGTTTAGTGAGGAAGTTAAAACATAGGCTTTTGATTAAAGACTCAAAGGAACCAGTGTCCTCCCTGGATCATGTCTGCCGGCCCACCTTTGGCAGGGATTTAAGCCTGGACTTGGGCTAGGTGCTTGCAGCGTAGGGATTGTGCTTAAAGAGCTTTGTGGGGCTGCAGTCAAAGGGTTCTGCTAAGCTGGATGTTTATGAAGGTCCTGAGGTGTTGCTGCTCCCTGCAGCCTGCATGAAGTTGTGTAAAGTGGACGTGTACATTTGTTGGCGCAAAACAGCTGGGGTGGGTGGGAATGGCTTGATGCGGACTCCTGGCAGAGAAACTGGGAGAGAAATGCAGTGCTGAGTATCCCTACTTGCAGCAGTGCTCCCAGGCCAGACCAGCCACTGCACTGGCAACCCTTAAAATCATGAAATGTGCTTAAAGTTACGTTTTTGGTTTTTTTCTAAGAGCACATTTTAGCTCTTTTACTTAGTCATTTTGAGGGGGTACTGGATTTCAGGGTTTGCTTTTTGTAGCTATTGCCTGTGCCCAGTACTAGTAACACTATTTTTTTAACAGCAGCCGCAGTAGCCATGCAATCCGGCACATTTGGAGCCATGTAGATGCAGCAGCATCACTGCTGGGACTAGGTGTGGGGTCATGATGATGGTCCCTGTGCTCTGGAGGCTGCAGCCAGGCTCTGGTGAAGGTGTTGGAGCTGTGGCAAGGGTGCCAAAATGATGCCTGTGTCGCTGGGAGGCCTGGGCTGCAGAGTGGGCATAGGAGAGGAAGACGTTCTTTCCTAAGAACCACATCCCACCCACTGTGATCTGTTTTGTAGCATCTGAATTCACTCTGGCATCATTTTCTGCTCTTTTACAATGAGCCACAAAATTGCCTCTGTTGCTGGACAGTAACGTGTTCAATTAATGGGCATAAGTTTAAGAGCATACGACAAACATTGATCTATGGTTACAGGGGTATGTCATGGCGGACTGGATTCTGTGGGAAAGGTAATTCTCCAATTGCAGCCACTTTCAGCCAGGAAAATGACTCATTTCCTTGCTGGGGGCACCATCCTGGGGCTTTGCTCCATCGTGCTGCTCCAGTGCTGGGGGAATGCACTGTCCAGGGTGGTGGGCAGGAACAGAGGGGCAGGCAGAGCAGAGGAGGGACCTCGGTGGCTTCCCTCTGCCACTATATTTTTAGTCTCTGAAGCGGGTTTTTTTGCCCTGGGAGCTGGGTTTCTCTGCCAGATTGGTTCATGTTGAAATACCTCCTGTCGCTCATCTGGCAGATAGCAGGGCAATCTGGCCAGGTGATTACGCACCTGTTGTCCCTTGGTGGCAAATGCTGGGTCAAGTGCTTAAAGCACAGAGCCCTCAAGCCAGGCTGAAATGCAGCTCCTTGCCTGTGTCTGGTGGCTTCCTGTGGTCACCCCTGCAGTGTCAGCCCTGCATCCCTTGGCTGCATTTGGCCCTACAAGCACCTGTTTTGGGGCTGAGCAGGTGGCAGAATCCCAGCCCATGCAACCTGCTCCTGGGAGAAGGGCACTGAGATGCTGAGGCAGGCATGCGCCCAGCATGTAAAGCTGAGGCTGAGCTGCTGTTGGCTGCTTGAGCTGGCGAGCATGCCTGCCTGCTTCGAGTGCTCTCAGGGCATCATGGTGTTTACAGGAGCCCAAAAGGGAAGTCCTGGCGGGAGGAGGAGAGCGCCTACCCAAGCACTGTGGAGGTGTGCTGGGGACAGGAGAGCAGAGCAGGTCTACCATCCTGTGCCAGCCAGGTAGCTCCAAGGGAGGGCAATGGGCAGGACATGCTGGAGGGATACCCAGTGCCTGTTTTTTTCTGCAGCATGTGTAATCCAGAGCTGTGAAGGTGGCAGCTGCAGTGCAGGTTCACTGCAAGCTTGGTGGGTACCTAATGTGCTGCCTCTGGAGGGCTGTGGCACTCGGGAGGCAATTCCAGCCCCTCCCCACAAGGAGACCCCAACCTGCTCCTAGTGGATCTTATGACGAGGCATCCCATGTGCACGTGGACCTGGGGCTCCACAGGCAAGTACAAGCAAAGTACGTTTTGAGGTGTCCCTGCAGTCCCCAGCAGGTGCTTGCAATGGGAAGCAATTGACTGAGGGCCCCCCTGGGCTCCCTCTGCAGCAGAGCAGAGCAGCCGCTCCTGCAGGCCACGCTCCTGCCACCGTCTGCTGCTGCTCATGCTTCAGAAGAATTACATTTCATTTATCCCCTGACATGTTAATAGATCTGCTTAACCACTCTCATTACCTTTGCTGCTGCCGCTATTATTAAGGTTGTGAAACAAGAAGCTCTGAAGGCATCAAAGGAAGTGGCTGCTTCAGGTAGGAGCCTGCAGATGCACTCAGTTATTGGGGTGACATTTGTGGGGTCACTTTGTTCCACCCACCCCTTCTTGTCCTCCAGGCTTTCTAGGGAGCTGGATGGGAAAGGGAGCCAGGGTCTGTGCCCTGCATCCCTGCCATCAGGTAGGCAGGGGTGGCTGGGGGATGCTCAGCCCTGGACCATGGCATGCAGTGCTCCCATCACCACCACTGCTGTGTATTCCCAAGCCCAGTGGTGCTGGCACAGGGCTTGCTTCTCGTACCTCCTGCACCTTGTTCTCCCTTCAAGGCACATTTTTGGTCTCTACAAGGAAAGAGGGCTGCCTGTGCTTTGTCTACCTGTGCTTCTCCAGTGTTTCCTGACCGATGGCTGGACCCTGTGGAGATGCCCTGGGTGTCTGTGTTACTCCCCCCCTCACAGAGGAGCAGGTGTTCTGTACCTCCAGCACCCTTCGCTTCTACATGGCTGGGTGCAGCATGGTCCCTGCGGGCGAGATGGGGAGGGGGACAGAGGTGGCCCCACTGCCAGTGAGGCTTTGCCCTGCAGAGTCCTCCTCGCCTCCCCTTGGCTCCTGGGTCTGATGGCCGAGTTGGAGAGACTTCCCTTACCTGCCCGTGCTGGCTCCAGAGGGGAGTTTTCTCCTCTGCTTGGGGCAGGAGTTGCTCCGTGGGTTGGGGACAGCACCTTGGAGCACCAGACTATGCCAAAATCCCTATAGCCAAGGGGAGGATTGAGCGGAGGGCAGGACACAGCTGCCCCCTGCCTGGACATGGCTCTTTCCCTGCTCCTGGCTATGCTGGCTCATGGAGAAGCTGGGATTAAATCCATCCTGGGATAGACCTACCACAGCCACCATATAGCAGCTGTGAAGTGGCAGCCGCAAAGTCATCACCTGTCTTGGATCCATAACTGCAAATACAGGGAGGCAGTTGCCCACTCAGCCCCAGCTTGCCTGGCTGCAACCATGCTGGGCTTGGGGCTGTGGTGATTTCCTGCAGTGGGAACACTCTGCCCCCGGGAGAGGGAAGAGTTGGTGGCAGTGGAGGGATGCACCCAGAGGTGGGTGGTTTTCTGAGGGTTGGAAGATTGGGCTCCATTCCCACCTCAGGGCAAACCCCACAGCTTTGTGCATGCCTCATGCCTGGGGCAGGAGGAAGGGCACTGATGTCAGTGTGTTGGTGGAGGGATGGGGCTCTGCTTGGCCCCATTCCAGGGACAGACATTAACAAATCCCACCTCAGGAGCCCAGTGCCGTTTTTCAGGCTGGCACCTGAATGTGCCCCTCTGTTGGAAAAAAACTGTCCTGGGAGCATCACACATCCTCCTGTGGGCAAGAGGGTAGACAGCTCCATCCTTCCCCTCCCACCCCAGCGAGAGCTAGAATCCTATGATTTCTAGAAATTCGTGTTCTTAATGCAGGCTGAGTAATCCAAGTTAGTTCACTCAGAGTAAAGCAGGAGTGAAGACAAGGTAGCTTGTCCTGGAGGCTCAAGTAGAACATAACATAGTAATTCACATTTCAAGTCAGCTTGCCTTCTGTGATACTCAATCTGAATGCAATGCCTATAGCATACGTAGATAGGTAGGTTCATACTGAGTAGGTAAGACAACAATAATGATACACAGGTAGACTGAATATCTAGATCTGATAGGAAAGCCTGCTGTTCAGCTATACCTGTCTAAAGTATCCCTGTAGTTTCTCAAGTCAGTTGATCTGACCTTTAACTAAAGGCACATCTTCACTTTGTAACTAGTTTCTGTGGGTCACATGTGGAGATGCTTAAGTTCAAGCTTCACTTTGCATACTAATGACTCCTCTCAGCCTATGAATATGCTTTTGGGTGCCGCTTCTGTTATCATATACAAGCTCAGCTTGAACAAACCCTCCACTGCCTAGTTTATACCAGCAGGTGAACTGAAATAGAGCAAGAGAGGAAAATCTGTGTCAGCAGGAATATCAAGAGGAGCACTGGAGGGGGGCCCTAAAGAAACAACCACCACTTGCTTTACACACATAATCTCCTACAGACACGAGAGCTGGAAGTTCTGTGAAAAGGTCCAACAGTGATCAAGACGGTAACTTTAAGGTCTGGTCTCTACTTCAATCCTTTATCCAGCTATAGAGAAGTTGTATGGGATCCCACAGTTCTTCTAAGCCCATCTGTCCATCACCTGTTTGTATGCAGCATCATTTACAGCTTTCCTTGATGCAGCAGCAGCTCGGGACCCCAGAAAATTTACGACAAATAGCACTGATAGATACTAATAAAAACTATGTGGAAGGGAATTTGGGCTAGAAAGAGTGACAGTGAGCAAACCCCATGAAGAGCATGGGAGCTGGGATGATTTTTCTGCTGCCAGTCATTAACTAACCTGTTACACTGGTTACATTGTACGTGACCCATTGTAACATAATTGGAGTTATGGCTCTCCAAAACATGTTCCCCCAGTGCACTGCTTGAGAAGTGGGCCCATGTGACCTCATGAGGGTCAAGGCCAAGGGCAAGGTCCTGCATCTGGTTTAGGGCACACACACCCCCCCCTTATCAATACAGGCTGGGGGATGAAGGGCTTGAGAGCAGTCCTGCAGAGAAGGACTTTGGGGTACCAGTAGATGAAAAAATGGACACGAGCCAGCAACATGTGCTCACAGGCCAGAAAGCTGACCATATCCTGGGCTGCATCCAATGAAGCATGACCAGCAGGTCAAGGGAAGCGATTCTGCCCCTCTCCTCTCATAAGACACCACCTGGAGTACTGCATCCAGCTCTGGAGTCCTTGGCAAGGGAAAGACACGGACCTGTTGGAGCAGGTCCAGAGGATAGCCACAAAAATGATCAGAGGGCTGGAGCACCGCTCCTAAGACAGGCTGAGAGAATTGGGGCTGTTCAGCTTGGAGAAGAGGCTCTGGGGACACTTTATTGTGGCCTTTCAGTACTTAAAGGGGGCTTATAAGAAAGATGGGGACAGACGTTTTAGTGGGGCCTGCAGCAATAGGATAAGGCTGAGTGGTTTTAAACTAAGAGGCCAGATTCATACTAGATACAGAGAAGAAATTTTTTTTTATGATAAGGGTGGTGCAACACTAGTAGAAGTTGCCCAGAGAGGTGGTAGATGCCCCATGCCTGGAAACATTCAAGGTCAGGTTGCACAGGGCTGTAAGCAACCTGATCTAGCTGAACATGCCCCTGCTTCCTGCAGGGGGGTTGGACTAGGTGGCCTTTAAAGGTCCCTTCCAACACAAACCATCCTATGATTCTGTAAACTACCACTGTTGTTCTGGCCACTGAGTATTTATAGATACTTGAGGAAGTCCTTCACAACTGAAATTTTACTCTAAAACTTCTGAATTGCTTTAAAATTCTCAAGAGCTTTTCTCCAAAATATCCCTTCCAGAGATACTGATATTCAGGCCCCAGATCGAACACCGTACTTGAGGTTGTTCTGCAGCAGGGCAGCAAAGTTTTGTAGAACAAGTGAGGCTGAGAGACTGCCCGGACCCATTCTCCTCCATGTTCTCCCACACCCATGTGGCAGCACCTTCAGAAAACACTTTTCTAGTTGTTCCTGATGGTTTTAAACCTCTCTAACAAAAGTTTACCAACGTCCTCCCTCCTGAAGCAGTGCTTCTGTTATCACGGAGAGCAATGCAAAGATGTTAAAAGGAAATGGTCAGAAACACTTAGAAGCTAAAGGTCACAACAAGCAGGAAAAGAAAATACCATGTACACGAGACTGTTGGAAACTTTCTCCTGGTGCAAAGTGAAAATTTCCAGCTACCTGCAGGAGACAGTAATCTTTCATTAAAAGGCCTGAATCTATACAAATAAAGTAGTCATACTGGTGGTTGGATTTTCAAATTATTGTTTGAATAAGATAGACAACAAGCAACTCATTTTCATAAGTGACAATACCAGCAGATACTGTCCTAAAAGAGAGATGAATTTCCCCTCTTCCTCACAGGCAGTCATGTGGAAAGCCATCATCACATACCGATGTTGACAACAACTGTTCTATGCAGAGTATTTTAGTGGACATAAAAATGAGAAGAAGAAGGAATCAAGTCTACTGGGAGGGAACTAACTGCTGCTGTAGGAAATAAAAAGGTATCACAGAAAAGGAAGGAGAAAGTAACTGGGAGGTTGAGCAGGCAGGGTAAGAAAACCCTTAATACAATAAACAACAGCGGTCCTATGTATGCATCCATGAAAACAAGCCGTGTTCAAAAATAAAGCACTAAACCTACCACCAAAGAAACCCCCACAAAAACGCCCACACTCCAAAATCCTCCAAAAGACAAAGGTTATTAAAATTTTAACCTTGAATATGAAAAGGATATGGATATTAGACATCAGTCCTCCCCGACACTTGCTAGCAATCATACACACCCTCCCCTGGAAGATTTCAATGCACCAAGCTCACATGCTACATTACACCTTTGAATGTCCGTGCAAACCTAGCGCATATGTTAACTGCGGACCCGATGAGAATGGAGATGCACAAACGTCCAAGTGCCTAACAAGCGCCCCCAGAAATTTCCCTAGTGACACCCACCCTTGGACCCTTGCTACCCACAGCACTCCCTTTTAAATCTTTCATTGGGGTGGTGGCCCAGCTCTGAGTCGTGACTAAAGCAAGCCCAGTGGTAACCACGTCTGCGTGCATTTTTCCTTTACCAGGCAATACTGCTATAGTTGCCATTTAAATAAATGGCTGAACATCAAGTGTTACTAACAGAAACTGATAACCATGGAGTTTCATGAAGATGGGTGTACACTTCCAATCTAACTTGCCACATGTGTGGTGGAAATCAAACTAGCCATATACTTTTACCAGACAGCAGAAGAAATTGCTTTGCTGCATGCAATACAATTTGATCGCTTTCAAAATGCCTCTCCTGGATGAGACTGTTTGCTCCCTGCAAGTTTCTCTTCCTCTCCGTTGATAATATAAGGAGCGAGAGCAACCGGTTCAGACCGAATAATCCCAGTGGAGGCTGTCAACACAATTAAGGCAGGAGGCCTACATGTGTTAACAGAGAATTAGATACAGAAAAGTGGGGTTTGACCCCAGACATTACATTCATCACACCACAGCCTCTGAATACAGAAAGGCTGCTAAGTGACACAACAGTAAGAATGCTATCACCACACTTCTGTGACAACAGGAGCTCTTGTACCTACCCATTGTTCAGCTCTTGGCTTAGTTTAGCCTTTCAGCTTTTAAGAACAGAAAATTTAAATCTGAGTTACAACAACTCAGCAAATTCAGTTCATGCCAATACACAGAACTACACTATCTCCCAGAACAGATAATAAGGAGCTCACGTTTTAGGAAGACAAAGTCTTGCAGTATTACCGTTAGACTGTAACACTACCAGAATCGTTCCCGGTTTGTATTGAAGTAGAACAGTAAGCCATAACATGTCAAAAAATACAGAGGAGAGGTTTATGTAGCCAAGGACCACTTACTCAACTTGTAACTGATTAATAGATTTCAGTTGATTTATCAGGTATGCATTAACACACACAAAGCAAACATAGTAAGACACAAGTTTAGGCTTAAGGGTCAAGTCAGCGGAGCCTTCCCTGGAGAGACGCTTTTTCCTCTAACCAGCTCGTCCCGTTTGTCAGCCTCCTAGGATTCAAAAATGCAACCAGAGTCAAATTTTGCCAGAGCAGCTGCTTGATTTCTAGTAGGAAAAGCCTATTCACTCAGCAGCTTTGCTCCTGAAATGCATCAATGAGTCCTTGTCCCACTTTCAGAGGGACCAGGCAAAGACTTGCCTCGCAAAAGTACCGAGTATAATGTATATATACACACACAGAGGAGCTTGTCTGATCTGCCAGTGTAATAGATTTGTGTCCTATAAACTTTTCAATAGTTTGTGGTGTTTAAAATGCTGTGAATTCAGCCAACCTTTGTTCCCATGAATCTCATAGCAGGCATACGGTAATGGAAAGACTATGAGAGCATCCATCCAAGAATGGCAGAATAGCATCTTACCGTGTCTCTCTGCTTCTGGAGTCACACGATTGGCAGCTTTATCCAAGCACTGTTTAAACGGCTTGTACTCTACGTCCTGCTGAGGCTCTCCTGCTCCGTCCATGGCATCGATGCTCAAATCTGAAAGCAGCGAGCAAGGAAGGCGGTCTATGAACACACATTTGTTATGGCCTGTGGCAAGCCGAGGAAGTGAAAAGACGGAATCTTTCAGCCAGCTGGGTAAGAACGTGCCAAACCGGGAGAGCATGCACAGCTAGGGCCAAGTGACCGACAGGGAATAAAACACACTGTGCAGCACACCAAATGGCCCTCCCAGGTACGGGGTTTAGTTTGGTGTTCAAGAAGAACAGTTTCCAACTTCCACGGAAGCGTTACCCTGAAAGGTAGACGCGCTTAAGGCAAAAAACCAAAAGCAAACCCCTCAAAGCCCAGAACCATTTTCAGGAACCCAGGAGTTAAGCCTAAAATTGGTTGAAAGCTGCCTCCTACCTCTTCTCCCACCACCTTTCGCCCTTCAACATCAGCACATTTCCTTGTGATCCCTTTTCACAAAAAAAAAAGATTGAGGCCTGTGGTATCAGCTCGGTATCGAAGCACCACAATGCGCTTGCTGTCTACGTCCTCTCTTAGAAGGCTGACAGCTTCTCCACACACAACAGCCGAGGCTTCCAGTGTCTCTGGCCTTCCCATGCCCTGTTAAACGTGAGGAAGGCAAAGACCGATAACATCTCGGGGGATCAGGAGGAAGTCTAGATGCACTATACCTAGAGCCCAACGCATTACCCAAAGGAATTACCACAACAGAACAAGAGGCAGGAATGATCAGTAGACAGGCAGATAACACGCACAGCAGCGATACCCATGTCAGACTTGCAGGACGCTTCCAGTCGCTTCACCCCGCAACTTTGTTTTGAATTTAGTTAAAAGGTAATCAGATTCTTAATGCTCATTCTGCTTTCAATAGCTGCTGGAGAAAGGCTAACACGTGGCATGGGCATTACAGTCGGAATTCCAGTATAAAAATCACGGCAAAGCTGTGCTTTGTCAAGCGACTTTCAAAGCAGGCTCTGGAGCCTTTCAACAAGACGGTCAAATCTGGAGTCCCAAGGGAACTCTGTGCCAGCTCCATCAGTACACCTGAGCTCTCTGACAAAGTACACCGCCATACAGAAACGTAAGTGGGTTTATACCTCGGGCTCATTTACAATCTAGAAAAATAATACTGCCCGACCGGACGCGCTGCTTCAAGCGCCTAGCAGGCCTGGCTGCGTAACCACGAGGGACCGACAATTCCTCCCCGGCCGTTGCCCGAGCCGCAGCGCAGCACTCGGAAGCAGCGGGCACACGGAGCCTCGCGGGCCCTCGGCAAGTACAAAGGTTATCCCTCCGTAGTCAGCAGTCCGACTCACAAGCACAAGGCACACGGGGAAAAGTAACATCTCGACTGACCTTCGGTTCCGCTCCCCTTGATTTGTCAATGTACAATTCCAGACGAACCTAGGGACAAAGGAAAAACAAAAGACCCCCGTTTCGCGGGGAAGCAAACCAAAAGGCCTCTTCCCCTCGGCTGCTCCGGCCCCGGAGCTGACTGTCACGACACAAGATCAGCCAGACACCTGAGCTGCCGCTGCCTCCCAGCCCTCCCCGGCAGTTAAAAGGCTTGCGGAGAAAGCAGCAGTCGGGGGCGACGGCTGGGGATTCCGCTGCCGGCTGCCTTTTCTTGCTCTGGCCCGCTCGCAGGGGCGGGAAGAGGCTCCTGAGCCACACACACCCGCCCCCCCCCCCCCCCCCCCCCCCCCCCCCCCGCGACAGCGTTACCGCAGGCCCCGAGGCAGCCTCTCTGCGGCCCGCGGGGGCCGGCAGCCCCAGCCGGCTGCCACGGCTCAGGCCAGCGGCTGGGGGAAAGACAAAGCCCCGCGCAGGGCTGCGGCGGCTGCCCGGGCAGCCCGCAGGCGGCGGCGGGTGGGCGGCGGGGCGGCGCGGGCCGACCCCTCTCCCGGGCGCCGCCGCCACGAGCGAGCACCGGGGCCGCCCCGCCGCCGCTCCTCGCCGAGGTAGCGGCGCGGCTCCGAGAGACAAAAAAAAAAAAAAAAAACCCACCCAAAAAAGGGCAGCCCCGTGAGGAGCCCGCTGACCACCGTCCCTGCCGGGGAGACGAGAACCGGCGGCAGCCCCGCCGGTCCCGGGCCGGGCCGCCCGCCTGCCTCAGCCCGCCCGCCGCCGGCACCAGGCGCTCCCTGCCGCGGCCGAGCGCCGGGCCGCCACATCCCCCCGACTCGGCCGCTGCCCGCCGGCCCCCGGCCGCCCTTCAGCCCGAGCGCTCACCCAGCGCGCCGCCGCACGTCCCGGCCCGAAACTCTTCCAGGTTCCCGGCGAAGGCTCCGCACCCCCACAGCCACTCCAGCGCGCCGCGCGGGCCGGAAATGAACCCACCTTCCGGGGCCGTATGCGTAGCCCATACGTACGAGGCCGGAAGCCCCGCCCCTTTGGCGTCACGTCGTTTCTGCGCATGCGCTGCCCGATAGTTGGAGCGCTGCTGCCATCTAGCGAAATATAAATGGGTACTGCAGCCGGCCCTGTTGGTGGAGCGCTGCTGCCATCTAGCGAAATATAATTGGGTACTGCAGCCGCCCGGTTGGTGGAGGTCCTTTCCTGCTATTTTGTGACTTGTGTTGGAAGTGCCTGGCACCAGGTTCGAGTATTAAGGCAGAAAGCCCCAGGGCCTCGTACCTCTGGGTGGTACATGCTGTGTCACACCAGCTACGGTGCCTTCCTGCTTTACAAATGCAATCAGTTTTGGCAAGTTTACAAAACTAGTGCTTTATCAGGAAGGTGTCTTTGGATTTCAGCTTACCCCTTTCTACTTTTCATATGCCTACATCGCAAGAAAAAGAAAGGGTTTTGCTTCTCAGGTTTGCTCCAGTTACTCGGCAATTCAGGCATGACCACAGCAGAGCTGTTTTCCTACAGTCTTTTTTGTTTCCAGAATCCTCCCTCCCCTCCCTAGAGAGGGCTATGTGCAGGGCAAAGCGGACACTATGAGTAGGGACGACTGAGTAAAGTTACCAAAGGGCACGTGGTGCCTTCCTCGCAGCAAGGGACTGATTTCAGTTTTTCTATGCTTGGATGACTTTCGCAGCTCAGAGTTTGGTTAAATCTACTCGTGGGGCAGCACTTGAACGTCTGTTGAGTGATTCCATACTGGACAACAGCAGCCACACCCAGACAAAAGTCTCCTCGGGGACAGACACGATAGCAGACTTCGTGTGGGCTGACCTCACCTTTTGCTTGCAACCGGCACCTTATTTTGCAAAGGAATCTTTGAAACCCTCTTTCTTTGAGACAAGGGACCGTAAGGGCCAAGGGCCAAAGCAGCCACGCTGCAGCCTGGAGCCCGACGGTGGCTTCTCAGGTTCCAGCAATGGCTGTGGAGCACAGCTCTTGTGTCACCAAGCAGAGCGCCTGACACCCTGAAGTGCCTCGGCGCCCCGGGGGTGTGAAGCCTCTGTCTGGGGATCAGGCAGCCTCCCACCACAGGTCTTGCTGAGCTAAAATGACTCTGCAGAGGCTGTAAAATTGTCTCGGAGTGCTGTGCTGCTTAAGATGAAAGTGCTTCCGATAGCTCAAGCTAGCCCGCCCACTCAGCTCTTACGAGCTGTACCTCCATATGCCATGGGAAGAAGTATTTAACGCAGTAACTCCAACTCTCGGCTTGGCACCCAAACCCGTAGATCAAACAGTCCATTTGTTCTTATTATTGGAAGTCTCCTTCCTCCCCTCCAAAGCCTGTCGTGCTTCCCTCCCTGGGCGAGGGCCCTACTCGTCTCGCATATCCAGCAAGCAGCCTCTCGAGTGCAGTTTCCACAGGCACATCTTCTTGATCCGGCAGGTCAACGTAGGTATCTAGCGTCTGATCGTCGATACCGGGATCAATCGCACAGAAAGCAGTCTTCAGATCATCTGCCTTCCCCTCTCTGTTCCAAAACAACACAGTCACCATTACGTTGTGGTATGTGAAAAGAACATTTACTTACTTGTGTCACACTGAGAATCCATGTTGCCCGAAATGCAGAGCAGAGATGTCTTTTGATACAGTCATCTCTGCCTCTACTAGCATCCCGTTGTTAAACACATGTGCAATAAAGACTGGTGAATGCTAAACGTTAAACTGACCGGAAGTTAAGAAATCTTAGATTGATGATAACCTGGGAAGACCTTAATTTCACTCTATTGTGCATTGATATCCCTTATTACAGAACTGTACTTCTTGCTAATCCAGCGCCCACGTTGGACAGGATTTCACTTCACAGGCACCTGCCCACCTCTGGCGTTCTCCTCGGTGCTCGGTGTGGCACCAGACTTTTTTTCAATGCAGTAATTGCCTCTTGTTTTGAGGTGGAATTATTTCTCAGATTTGCACCCGTTGTCAGTCCTATTTGCTCTTCCCACTCCTCAGAACCAGTCTCTGAAGACGTACAGGATTTTACCGCTATTTTGGGAGAGCTGAGGAGTGTGGATAACTGGCTAGCTGGAAAAGTTCACATAAACATAGTCTAGCTGGCTGGACAAAAATGCGCATCGCTCTCAGCTTATCTGAAGTAAAGCACAAATACGCTGCCTTTGGCTGTTCTTGTTACACAATAACAGGAAGATTTCGGTGGGAAAAGAATGTTGCAGGTGGGAACAGATAACTACAGAAGAGAAACTAGGGGTGGGCTTGATATTTAGGCAACTCACCAATAATGAGCTTAACTTTTGTAATACGTATGAGCTAATTATAACAAGGCATAAAAGGTGACTGTAAGGCACAATAAACGAAGTCTGCTGATCACTCATATTGATTGACTGTGTCTTCCCTCCGTCGCGACAGAGGAGCACTGTACCGAAGGGGATTAGTGGTACAACTGATCTCTGCTCGCTGTCTGCCACGCCAAAGTTCTTTGGGTCGGGGACTGCTGCTCGCAGTGTTCCGCAGAGCCGGGCTCAGCCAGGTCTCGGCATTCACTGCAACGGGCACAGCCCTGTAGCGCAGGGAGGCCTGCGCTGGCCACGCACACTGCGTCCACTGCGGGGTTCCCTCTGCACGCGCGGTCCTGAGCTACTGTCCCCATCAGCCCCTTCCCTCCATACTTACAGTAGATCTCCCAGCTTGTTCTTCAGCTGGCTCAGATACTCCTGCTTCCCCCTGACATCCTGGCTCCGGGGCTTGGCCACGAAAGCTTCAGCGCTCCCCGCCTCCTCCTGAAAGAAATTACAGCTGTGTTAGCACCGAACATGTGTTCCGGTCTGCACAGGAGCTGCCTCTCAACGTGCACGAAAATAACGCGGCTCTCCGAGAAATGGAATTTCCACGTGAAAAGTGGAAATAGAGAGAAAGAATATGGGAAAAACTCCCATCACAGAAAAGGCACAAGCTTGCACTGCCATTGTCTGCAGAGGGCCTTCAGGTGTTAGAGCTTGTGGTGGGCACTCCAGCTTTGTTAGTCTGATAAACCTAGCTAGTCTTATAAAACTAATTTAATCCCTAATTTAATCCCATTCTCCTGAAAAGGAAAGAGCCAATCCAAGAACTAGTTGATGCAAGCAGGTACAGCACTGAAGACCTCATTGACAACTTATCCTTATGCAAAGAATTAAACTGACGTTACTTAGGTTTTAGGGATTAAAGTAGAGATTTAATTAAGGATTACATTTGTTTTAGGGATTTAGGGATTAAATTAGGGATAGGTCATTTGTGTGGGTCTCGCAGTACTACAAAACACATCTGTCAGCACCTTTGCAACTTGTCTCGAGTGCTCCAGGGTGGAAAAAAAATGGGACTCTCTGAGAGGTTCTGCCCAACAAAACCAGAAAAGGAAAGATCTTCCTTGGAAATACCTTTCAGGAATGGCAGGGAAAACGGCTCAAGCTTCTGGAAAGGCTGAGGAAAAGATGTCGAAGGATCAAAGAAATGCTACTCTATCCCAGAGAGAACCTCTGGATACAGTCGTGCTTAGTATGACGTGAAGAATTCTTGCAACGCTTCCTTGTCCCTGTATCATTGCCTGCTTCCCCCATGTGCTGGGGTACGGTGCAATGGGACATTGTGAGTTGAATGAACTTCCTCATGCCACAAGAAGCAGTCATTCCTTACAATGTAGTCTTGCTACTTAGTCATTCTGGCGCTTGTCTGCATTAATCTCGTCAGCAGAGAAGTAACCCGGGAAAACCCAAATACTGCTCTGCTGGACACTTCCCGGTCACGGCCACCAGTACCGGGGCAGGGAGAGGGGAGGAGGATGAGGCTTTTCAGCAGCAGGAAGCTGTTACTTTGGCTTGGCCATATAGCGCAGCATTAGCAGGGGCTCGAGCCCACTAGAAATACCTGCATGTCCGGTGGTTCACGTGGCATCATTGTAAAGTGTGGCTACTTCAGCTATGTCTTCAGTATGCTCACCGTTTCAGCTTTTCTAGTGCACCTGAGTTTCCCTGGCTTTAAAGTTTTCAGTGTTTACACTAAGAAGAAGGTGAATCTTGAAGACACCGGCCACGAAAGTAATTCTCCCACCTTCCTAATGGGTATTTATTACCAATTAATCTCAGTGGAAACAAGCAGTGAAGAAAGCTTCCACATACCCATGCAGGGAAGCCATTTCCCTCTCTTAGAGCTCCCGTTGCTATTTCTTCCAGAAGCACATCCACCAGCTGACTGCTGGTCTTCCCCTCAGCCAGAGAACCCCACTGGTCAGCTCCGCCTGGAAATCACCTCTGCAACAGCAAAAAGACACCGAGCTGCTAGGAGAACGTGCCCACACATACTGGTTTTGTGTGAATCCCACTAGGAGCCTAAGGATAGATACAGATCTCCAGGCATGTGGTTGGTCTCCTAAGCTGTCTAAGGCAAAATGGAATACCCTGCAAGCACCTCTCAGGCCACTCCTAAAAGCCTAGGAGAAAATGGGGTGTTGCAGGTGGGCTTAGGGGTTGGGGTTAGGGGTGTGGGAAAATCACCCTGAGGTGGGGGGAACTCGAGAAAATTGCGTCCTAACGGAAGCATAGTATTACGGAAAGCTTTTTTTAGGGTAGAATACAGCTATAGCCTGGAGGACGGTTGGCACGCACACGGTCTGTATCGCCACAGTTCCCTAAGCAGCAGCTCAGCGCACGCCGACAGCGGTGACGGAGGACGCGCTGAAGGCAAAAAGCCAAAAGCAAACCCCTCGAAGCCCAGAACCTTGCTCAGGAACACAGGAGTTAAGCCTAAAACCGGTTGAAAGCTGCCTCCTACCTGTTCTCCCGCCACCTTTCCCCCTCCAATGTCAGCACCTTTCCTCGCGATCCCTTTTCGCAAACAAAAGACGGACGCCTGCGGTCTCAGCTCGGTACCGAAGCACCACGATGCGCTTGCCGGCTGCATGCTCTCTCACAAGGCTGACAGCTTCTCTGCACGCAACAGCCGAGGCCCTGTGAAAGGGGAGGAAGGCAAACACCGATCACGTCTCGCAGGGGTCAGGAGGGAGTCGGGGTGCGCTGCAGTCAGAGCCCAACGCCTTCCCCAGAGGAATTACCGGGGCACAACAAGAGGCAGGGGCGATCAGTAGACAGGCAGAAAACACGCACGGCAGCGATACCCACGTCAGACTGGCAGGACGCTTCCAGTCGCTTCACCCCGCAGCTTTGTTTTGAATTTAGTTAAAAGGTAATCAGATTCTTAACGCTCATTCTGCTTTTAATAGCTGCTGGAGAAAGGCTAACACGTGGCATTGGCATTACAGTCGGAATTCCAGTATAAAAATCACGGCAAAGCTGTGCTTTGTCAAGCGACTTTCAAAGCAGGCTCTGGAGCCTTTCAACAAGACGGTCAAATCTGGAGTCCCAAGGGAACTCTGTGCCAGCTCCATCAGTACATCTGAGCTCTCTGACAAAGTACACCGCCATACAGAAACGTAAGTGGGTTTATACCTCGGGCTCATTTACAATCTAGAAAAATAATACTGCCCGACCGGACGCGCTGCTTCAAGCGCCTAGCAGGCCCGGCTGCGTAACCACGAGGGACCGACAATTCCTCCCCGGCCGTTGCCCGAGCCGCAGCGCAGCACTCGGAAGCAGCGGGCACACGGAGCCTCGCGGGCCCTCGGCAAGTACAAAGGTTATCCCTCCGTAGTCAGCAGTCCGACTCACAAGCACAAGGCACACGGGGAAAAGTAACATCTCGACTGACCTTCGGTTCCGCTCCCCTTGATTTGTCAATGTACAATTCCAGACGAACCTAGGGACAAAGGAAAAACAAAAGACCCCCGTTTCACTGGGAAGCAAATCAAAAGGCCTCTTCCCCTCGGCTGCTCCGGCCCCGGAGCTGACTGTCACGACACAAGATCAGCCAGACACCTGAGCTGCTGCTGCCTCCCAGCCCTCCCCGGCGGTTAAAAGGCTTGCGGAGAAATCAGCAGTCGGGGGCGACGGCTGGGGATTCTGCTACCGGCTTCCTTTTCTTGCTCTGGCCCGCTCGCAGGGGCGGGAAGAGGCTCCTGAGCCACACACACCCGCCCCCACCCCCCCACCCCCCCCCCGCGACAGCGTTACCGCAGGCCCCAAGGCAGCCTCTCTGCGGCCCGCGGGGGCCGGCAGCCCCAGCCGGCTGCCACGGCTCAGGCCAGCGGCTGGGGGAAAGACAAAGCCCCGCGCAGGGCTGCGGCGGCTGCCCGGGCAGCCAGGAGGCGGCGGCGGGTGGGCGGCGGGGCGGCGCGGGCCGACCCCTCTCCCGGGCCCCGCCGCCACAAGCGAGCACCGGGGCCGCCCCGCCGCCGCTCCTCGCCGAGGTAGCGGCGCGGCTCCGAGAGACAAAAAAAAAAAAAAAAAAAACCACCCAAAAAAGGGCAGCCCCGTGAGGAGCCCGCTGACCACCGTCCCTGCCGGGGAGACGAGAACCGGCGGCAGCCCCGCCGGTCCCGGGCCGGGCCGCCCGCCTGCCTCAGCCCGCCCGCCGCCGGCACCAGGCGCTCCCTGCCGCGGCCGAGCGCCGGGCCGCCACATCCCCCCGACTCGGCCGCTGCCCGCCGGCCCCCGCCCGCCCTTCAGCCCGAGCGCTCACCCAGCGCGCCGCCGCACGTCCCGGCCCGAAACTCTTCCAGGTTCCCGGCGAAGGCTCCGCACCTCCACAGCCACTCCAGCGCGCCGCGCGGGCCGGAAATGAACCCACCTTCCGGGGCCGTATGCGTAGCCCATACGTACGAGGCCGGAAGCCCCGCCCCTTTGGCGTCACGTCGTTTCTGCGCATGCGCTGCCCGATAGTTGGAGCGCTGCTGCCATCTAGCGAAATATAAATGGGTACTGCAGCCGGCCCTGTTGGTGGAGCGCTGCTGCCATCTAGCGAAATATAATTGGGTACTGCAGCCGCCCGGTTGGTGGAGCGCTGCTGCCATCTAGCGAAATATAATTGGGTACTGCAGCCGGCCCTGTTGGTGGAGCGCTGCTGCCACCTAGCGAAATAAAAATGGGTACTGCAGCCGGCCCTGTTGGTGGATCGCTGCTGCCACCTAGCGAAATATATTTGGGTACTGCAGCCGGCCCGGTTGGTGGAGCGCTGCTGCCACCTAGCGAAATATAATTGGGTACTGCAGCCGGCCCTGTTGGTGGAGCGCTGCTGCCACCTAGCGAAATATATTTGGGTACTGCAGCCGGCCCTGTTGGTGGATCGCTGCTGCCACCTAGCGAAATATAAATGGGTACTGCAGCCGGCCCTGTTGGTGGAGCGCTGCTGCCACCTAGCGAAATATAATTGGGTACTGCAGCCGGCCCTGTTGGTGGATCGCTGCTGCCACCTAGCGAAATATATTTGGGTACTGCAGCCGGCCCTGTTGGTGGAGCGCTGCTGCCACCTAGCGAAATATAATTGGGTACTGCAGCCGGCCCTGTTGGTGGATCGCTGCTGCCACCTAGCGAAATATATTAGGGTACTGCAGCCGGCCCTGTTGGTGGAGCGCTGCTGCCATCTAGCGAAATATATATGGGTACTGCAGCCGGCCCTGTTGGTGGATCGCTGCTGCCATCTAGCGAAATATAAATGGGTACTGCAGCCGGCCCTGTTGGTGGAGCGCTGCTGCCACCTAGCGAAATATAATTGGGTACTGCAGCCGGCCCTGTTGGTGGAGCGCTGCTGCCACCTAGCGAAATATAATTGGGTACTGCAGCCGGCCCTGTTGGTGGATCGCTGCTGCCACCTAGCGAAATATAAATGGGTACTGCAGCCGGCCCTGTTGGTGGAGCGCTGCTGCCACCTAGCGAAATATAATTGGGTACTGCAGCCGGCCCTGTTGGTGGATCGCTGCTGCCACCTAGCGAAATATAATTGGGTACTGCAACCGGCCCTGTTGGTGGATCGCTGCTGCCACCTAGCGAAATATAAATGGGTACTGCAGCCGGCCCTGTTGGTGGAGCGCTGCTGCCACCTAGCGAAATATATTTGGGTACTGCAACCGGCCCTGTTGGTGGATCGCTGCTGCCACCTAGCGAAATATAAATGGGTACTGCAGCCGGCCCTGTTGGTGGATCGCTGCTGCCACCTAGCGAAATATAATTGGGTACTGCAGCCGGCCCTGTTGGTGGAGCGCTGCTGCCATCTAGCGAAATATAATTGGGTACTGCAGCCGGCCCTGTTGGTGGAGCGCTGCTGCCACCTAGCGAAATTTAAATGGGTACTGCAGCCGGCCCTGTTGGTGGAGCGCTGCTGCCACCTAGCGAAATATAATTGGGTACTGCAGCCGCCCTGTTGGTGGAGCGCTGCTGCCATCTAGCGAAATATATTGGGTACTGCAGCCGGCCCTGTTGGTGGATCTCTGCTGCCCTCTAGCGAAATATAAATGGGTACTGCAGCCGGCCCTGTTGGTGGAGCGCTGCTGCCACCTAGCGAAATATAATTGGGTACTGCATCCGGCCCTGTTGGTGGAGCGCTGCTGCCACCTAGCGAAAGATATTTGGGTACTGCAGCCGCCCGGTTAGTGGAGCGCTGCTGCCATCTAGCGAAATATAATTGGGTACTGCAGCCGGCCCGGTTGGTGGAGCGCTGCTGCCACCTAGCGAAACTTAATTGGGTACTGCAGCCGGCCCTGTTGGTGGAGCGCTGCTGCCACCTAGCGAAATAAAAACGGGTACTGCAGCCGGCCCTGTTGGTGGAGCGCTGCTGCCATCTAGCGAAATATAAATGGGTACTGCAGCCGGCTCGGTTGGTAGAGCGCTGCTGCCACCTAGCGAAATATAAATGGGTACTGCAGCCGCCCGGTTGGTGGAGCACTGCTGCCGCCTAGCGACATATAAGTGGGTACTGCAGCCGCCTTGGTTGGTTAGGGTTAGGGTTAGGGTTAGGGTTAGGGTTAGGGTTAGGGTTAGGGTTAGGGTTAGGGTTAGGGTTAGGGTTAGGGTTAGGGTTAGGGTTAGGGTTAGGGTTAGGGTTAGGGTTAGGGTTAGGGTTAGGGTTAGGGTTAGGGTTAGGGTTAGGGTTAGGGTTAGGGTTAGGGTTAGGGTTAGGGTTAGGGTTAGGGTTAGGGTTAGGGTTAGGGTTAGGGTTAGGGTTAGGGTTAGGGTTAGGGTTAGGGTTAGGGTTAGGGTTAGGGTTAGGGTTAGGGTTAGGGTTAGGGTTAGGGTTAGGGTTAGGGTTAGGGTTAGGGTTAGGGTTAGGGTTAGGGTTAGGGTTAGGGTTAGGGTTAGGGTTAGGGTTAGGGTTAGGGTTAGGGTTAGGGTTAGGGTTAGGGTTAGGGTTAGGGTTAGGGTTAGGGTTAGGGTTAGGGTTAGGGTTAGGGTTAGGGTTAGGGTTAGGGTTAGGGTTAGGGTTAGGGTTAGGGTTAGGGTTAGGGTTAGGGTTAGGGTTAGGGTTAGGGTTAGGGTTAGGGTTAGGGTTAGGGTTAGGGTTAGGGTTAGGGTTAGGGTTAGGGTTAGGGTTAGGGTTAGGGTTCGGGTTAGGGTTAGGGTTAGGGTTAGGGTTAGGGTTAGGGTTAGGGTTAGGGTTAGGGTTAGGGTTAGGGTTAGGGTTAGGGTTAGGGTTAGGGTTAGGGTTAGGGTTAGGGTTAGGGTTAGGGTTAGGGTTAGGGTTAGGGTTAGGGTTAGGGTTAGGGTTAGGGTTAGGGTTAGGGTTAGGGTTAGGGTTAGGGTTAGGGTTAGGGTTAGGGTTAGGGTTAGGGTTAGGGTTAGGGTTAGGGTTAGGGTTAGGGTTAGGGTTAGGGTTAGGGTTAGGGTTAGGGTTAGGGTTAGGGTTAGGGTTCGGGTTAGGGTTAGGGTTAGGGTTAGGGTTAGGGTTAGGGTTAGGGTTAGGGTTAGGGTTAGGGTTAGGGTTAGGGTTAGGGTTAGGGTTAGGGTTAGGGTTAGGGTTAGGGTTAGGGTTAGGGTTAGGGTTAGGGTTAGGGTTAGGGTTAGGGTTAGGGTTAGGGTTAGGGTTAGGGTTAGGGTTAGGGTTAGGGTTAGGGTTAGGGTTAGGGTTAGGGTTAGGGTTAGGGTTAGGGTTAGGGTTAGGGTTAGGGTTAGGGTTAGGGTTAGGGTTAGGGTTAGGGTTAGGGTTAGGGTTAGGGTTAGGGTTAGGGTTAGGGTTAGGGTTAGGGTTAGGGTTAGGGTTAGGGTTAGGGTTAGGGTTAGGGTTAGGGTTAGGGTTAGGGTTAGGGTTAGGGTTAGGGTTAGGGTTAGGGTTAGGGTTAGGGTTAGGGTTAGGGTTAGGGTTAGGGTTAGGGTTAGGGTTAGGGTTAGGGTTAGGGTTAGGGTTAGGGTTAGGGTTAGGGTTAGGGTTAGGGTTAGGGTTAGGGTTAGGGTTAGGGTTAGGGTTAGGGTTAGGGTTAGGGTTAGGGTTAGGGTTAGGGTTAGGGTTAGGGTTAGGGTTAGGGTTAGGGTTAGGGTTAGGGTTAGGGTTAGGGTTAGGGTTAGGGTTAGGGTTAGGGTTAGGGTTAGGGTTAGGGTTAGGGTTAGGGTTAGGGTTAGGGTTAGGGTTAGGGTTAGGGTTAGGGTTAGGGTTAGGGTTAGGGTTAGGGTTAGGGTTAGGGTTAGGGTTAGGGTTAGGGTTAGGGTTAGGGTTAGGGTTAGGGTTAGGGTTAGGGTTAGGGTTAGGGTTAGGGTTAGGGTTAGGGTTAGGGTTAGGGTTAGGGTTAGGGTTAGGGTTAGGGTTAGGGTTAGGGTTAGGGTTAGGGTTAGGGTTAGGGTTAGGGTTAGGGTTAGGGTTAGGGTTAGGGTTAGGGTTAGGGTTAGGGTTAGGGTTAGGGTTAGGGTTAGGGTTAGGGTTAGGGTTAGGGTTAGGGTTAGGGTTAGGGTTAGGGTTAGGGTTAGGGTTAGGGTTAGGGTTAGGGTTAGGGTTAGGGTTAGGGTTAGGGTTAGGGTTAGGGTTAGGGTTAGGGTTAGGGTTAGGGTTAGGGTTAGGGTTAGGGTTAGGGTTAGGGTTAGGGTTAGGGTTAGGGTTAGGGTTAGGGTTAGGGTTAGGGTTAGGGTTAGGGTTAGGGTTAGGGTTAGGGTTAGGGTTAGGGTTAGGGTTAGGGTTAGGGTTAGGGTTAGGGTTAGGGTTAGGGTTAGGGTTAGGGTTAGGGTTAGGGTTAGGGTTAGGGTTAGGGTTAGGGTTAGGGTTAGGGTTAGGGTTAGGGTTAGGGTTAGGGTTAGGGTTAGGGTTAGGGTTAGGGTTAGGGTTAGGGTTAGGGTTAGGGTTAGGGTTAGGGTTAGGGTTAGGGTTAGGGTTAGGGTTAGGGTTAGGGTTAGGGTTAGGGTTAGGGTTAGGGTTAGGGTTAGGGTTAGGGTTAGGGTTAGGGTTAGGGTTAGGGTTAGGGTTAGGGTTAGGGTTAGGGTTAGGGTTAGGGTTAGGGTTAGGGTTAGGGTTAGGGTTAGGGTTAGGGTTAGGGTTAGGGTTAGGGTTAGGGTTAGGGTTAGGGTTAGGGTTAGGGTTAGGGTTAGGGTTAGGGTTAGGGTTAGGGTTAGGGTTAGGGTTAGGGTTAGGGTTAGGGTTAGGGTTAGGGTTAGGGTTAGGGTTAGGGTTAGGGTTAGGGTTAGGGTTAGGGTTAGGGTTAGGGTTAGGGTTAGGGTTAGGGTTAGGGTTAGGGTTAGGGTTAGGGTTAGGGTTAGGGTTAGGGTTAGGGTTAGGGTTAGGGTTAGGGTTAGGGTTAGGGTTAGGGTTAGGGTTAGGGTTAGGGTTAGGGTTAGGGTTAGGGTTAGGGTTAGGGTTAGGGTTAGGGTTAGGGTTAGGGTAGGGTTAGGGTTAGGGTTAGGGTTAGGGTTAGGGTTAGGGTTAGGGTTAGGGTTAGGGTTAGGGTTAGGGTTAGG